>NW_026646061.1:300000-418408 GCF_949987535.1 Balaenoptera acutorostrata
TATCACCTCACACGAGTTAGAATGGGCATCATCAGAAAATCTACAAACAACAAATGCTGGAGAGGGTGTGGAGAAAAGGGAACCCTCTTACACTATTTGTGGGAATGTAAGTTGATACAGTCACTATGGAGAACAGTATGGAGGTTCCTTAAAAAACTAAAAATAGAATTACCGTGTGACCCAGCAATCCCACTACTGGCCATATACCCAGAGAAAACCATAATTCAAAAAGACATATTCACCACAATGTTCACTGCAGCACTATTTACAATAGCCAGGTCATGGAAGCAACCTAAATGCCCATAGACAGATGAACGGAAAAGATGTGCTACATATATAAAATGCAATATTTCTCAGCCATAAAAAGGAATGAAATTGGGTCATTTGTAGAGACGTGGATAGATCTAGAGACTGTCATACAGAGTGAAGTAAGTCAGAAAGAGAAAAACAAATATCGTATATTAACGCATACATGTGGAACCTAGAAAAATGGTACAGATGAGCCGGTTTGCAAGGCAGAAATAGAGACACAGATGTAGAGAACAAATGTATGGACACCAAGGGGGGAAAGTGGCAGGGTGGTGGTGGTGGGATGAATTGCGAGCCTGGGATTGACATATATACACTTATATGTATAAAATAGATAACCAATAAGAACCTGCTGTATAAAAAAATGAATAAAATAAATTCAAAAATTAAAAAATAATTAATACTTAAAAAAATAAAACAGAAAAAAAAGTTCTGTCCTTCCCATAGACGTATTTATATGAATGAATTATTTCCATGCTTATATCCATAAATACAAAAAGAGGAATAAAATTTACCTTGAACCAAAAAAGAAAAAAAAAAAACAGAACCCACTGGTCATACAGAGGAAAACCCTATCAGGGCACTTGCTCCAGTGGTAAACAATTCTGAAGTTGGTCACAGGTGGGGAATCATTTCCCATGCAGCCAGCAGCCCCAACACAAGGAGCGTCCTCATTGCAAAGCTGGGGGACCGTGAGGAGGCGTCTCTGAGTAAATGTGAGCTGAGCCCCAGGCCAGTTGCTGCTGAACTTTTCCCACCCTTCCCAGGTAAAACACCTGAATGTGTGCAAAGACTTTAAAAGCTAGAGGAAGGGGCTTGGACACGCAGGCCGACTTGGTGCCTGCAGGCCAGCCAGGATGGTCCTGGCCCTGGGCACTCGTCTGGAAGCTTTCCATTTCCCTGCCTGAGGTACCCCTCCTGTCCCGGCCCCCACTGCTTTTTTCCTTCCTCACCTCTGCCCGGGGAGAAATTCCAGCAGCAAGTATGGGTGACACATCCTCTTCTTTAGCAGGTGGCAGCAGGGCAACTCCTTCAGGAAGTCCAGCAGAGCCCCAGTCACACCGGGCCACTCATAGAGCCACGGGCCCTACTCCCTCCCACCATCCCAACCCCGAGACTGCTGACGGGGCAGAGAATATGGCGTCAGGCACAGCTGCAGAGGCTTTTGCTGCCTGGAGGGGTGTTTATATTGACCTCAACCCAGGCACACCTGGGAAGGGCTGGCCGGCCAGGTCAGGCTGCCAAGGTCAGCCAATCCTCGCCCCTCAGGGGCTCAGAGTTGCAGAAAATGGGCCTTGCTGCACCGGCCAGATCCAAGGAACAGGTGTAGGGTCCCGAGAGTCAGGATAGATAAGGGGCGGCAGCCCTGGCTTGTTTTCTAATCATTTCATCTGGTCCATGAGTGGGAGACAACTTCAAGAAGACCCTCTGCTAATGAGAGGAACCCAGGAGTCAGGGAGAGGAGGGGTGGTGGGTGCAGACAGAGGCCTGGTGCCCCGGATGCAGTGGAAGCCCCTGGAAGACCAGGCAGAGGGAGGCTGCACAGAGTGAAGCCTAGGGTCACAGACCTGTTGGAGCTGCTGTTTGTTAGTTCAAGCTCTGCTCTGAGGTGCTCTGTGTCAGCTCTGAGCTACAGTTGTGGTGGGGGTGCTCTGCAATGAGGGCTATGTGCACGGTTCCTGTGTGCCCAGCCCTGCCAGGGTACCTGTCCAGGGGAGCTCCATATCCAGGGAGGGGCCTGCCCACGAGAGCCCTGTGGGCTGCTGCGTACCTGCCCAGGTGAGCTCCATAACCTGGGAGGGGCCTGACCATGAGGGCCCCATGGGCTGCTGGGTACCTGCCCAGGTGAGCTCCATATCCTGGGAGTGGCCTAACACCGAGAGCCCCATGGGCAGCTGGGTACCTGCCCAGGTGAGCTCCATATCCTGTGAGGGGCCCGACCACAAGAGCCCCGTGGGCTGCTGGGTACCTGGTAGAGGACGCCAGGACAGTCAGTGAAGCCACAGAGGATATACATCTAGTAGTTCCAAATTCCTACACCCTGCTGGTCATTCTACCATCCAGCAGGACATGGTATTCTGTATTAGACTTCAATGATGCCTTCTTCTGTATTCCATTAGTCCCAGAGTCACAAGAAATTTTGGCTGTGAGTGGCAGGACTCAACATACAACAAAAGCAATGCTGCTGGGCCGTCCTGCCCCAGGGGTTCAAAAATTCCCACACCATCTTTTGGGAAACGTTAGCTAAAGACCTAAAAGATCTACCTCTGGAGAAGGGAACCCTCCTTCAATATGCAGATGACATTCTGATCACCAGCCCGACTAAGGAGGCCTCTGAACTACCTAGCCAATAAAAGATAGAAGGTGTCCAAGAAAAAGGCTCAAATATCACAAACTAAGGTGACCTTCCTGGGTTTCATTCATACAGAAGGTCGGAGAAGCCCACCCCAGGAAAGGGAAGAAGCCATTTGCTGCCTCACCCTTCCTGAATCTAGAAGACAGCTTAGGGGATCCTGGGGAGACCGGGGTTTGCTGCATCTGGATCCCTAACTACAGTCTAATAGCTGGGCCTCTATATGAAACACTGAAAGGAAAAGATGATGATCCTTTTGAATAGAATCCAGAAGCGGCCCTTCAAGAAGGGAAAGTGCAGTCAATTCAGACCCTTGCCCTGGACCTCCCTAAGTTAGCTAAACCCTTTGACCTTTACATTCCTGGTCCAAGGCAAATCGCCCTTGGAGTATTAGTGCAAAAACTGGGACCACTTGAAATGGAACAATGCAAGAATGCCCTCCAGGCATTGACCAGCCACCCCATCCGACCAGGATACTGGGGGTATCTAAAAACCTGGAAATCAGCAGCCCGCAAGGCCAGCTCCCTCCTAAGGGTAAAGGACGCCACTTGGTGATCCTAACCACCCACCATGCCCTGAAGTTGCAGGGATTGCTCCGTGGGCACAATGACCTCGAGTGAGGAGGCCCTCCAACACCAACCTCCGGAGAGACAACTGGGGGCAATGGGCCCCCATGACGACTCGTGTGACCATCACTTGACCTGGAGCTTCTCTCAGAAAACAACAAGAGTGTGCCCCAAAAGAGCAGACTATTGCTTACAGGACTTACTGCACCCAGAGCGGAGCTAATAAACTTGGCAGGGGAACCGTAAATAACGCTGCCACCATAGAAAAGCCTACAGACACTGCGGTGACGGAGGCCAATGAGACCGGCTGTACTCCTCCTACTTCAAAAGGCCGTTGACTGAGTGGCCGTCATGGTCCTGGATCACCACCAGCCCTGGAGTGTCTGGGAGTTGAGCAAGCAGGGCTCTGACACCTGGTGCTGTTTGTACGTTAATTCAGTGGCCTAACTGAAGAAAGCGCAGACTACTGGTCAGAGCATCTAGGCTGGCAGAAACCGTCAGCCTAAGGGGGTCGAACCAATGTGGAGCAGGGTAAAACTGCCCACCCGCCCCGCAACGTCTCTGAACATCTCTTTCCTGGACCCTTAAAGGTCATTAGAATCTATGAAACTTCCAATGCTGGTGCTCAGGCAGACGAGCAGTGAGGGAGGAGGCCTGGGGACAATCAACCTCACCTGGAGGCTGCTGGAGAGAAGTCCTGCCCCTCCCCCCAGGTATGAGGACACCCAACTCAGCACGAAGCATTTACAGAAGAGGTGTCTGCACCCTCAGCGCCCCACGAATGAGGAATGGGACAAAAGGCAGAGGAGGGCTTTGTCACTGGCAAAGCCCATTAAAAATTCCTGGGAGATAAAAATAGAATCTGGGCAATAAAATAAAGTCTAACCATTTTTTCCTTTGTACTTTGTCTAATTTCACTTGCTCCTAGGTTTCCACATGCAGAGGTCCCACACCCGGCACTTCAGACCCGATTTCCTAGTGCAAAATGGCTGGGCCGACACCTCAGCTCGTGGGGCCCTGTGCAGACTCTGCGACATAGAACCTGAGCTCCAGCCAACCCGGCCCTCGAGAGTTCCGCCCGCTCCCTCCCGCTGATGCTGACAGGATCCCTACACAGCAGCCCGGCCCACAACCCGCAGGGGAGCACACACTCTCACCTCTCCATTCTCTGATTAAAATATAAAGTTTTCCTTTGCTTCTGAACCAAAGTCAGTCTCGATCTGTTGGCTCCAATGACACTGGGCAGGGAGACCCTTGTTGGGGCCCACTCTGCAGGATCAGTAACAGAATTTGAGAACATTGTAACTTCAATGAACAGATGTGTGAGCCAAACTGTAATTAACATAGAGCAGTGTATAAGGCTCGTGTAAAATAAGATGTTTCTAACACTTCCATTTGATATTTCCATCACTTTATTATAAGCAAGTTCAGTGGAGGGGTTTGTCTTATTTGTCAGGTCAACAGTAGTGAAATGCAGTGATTTCTTTCCAAGGATGTACATCTAATAATCTTGGTTGAAGTTTCAACCTTGTTTTGAATGATTTTCCATTGAAAATGATACCTCTCTTTCAGCTCCTAGATTTCTGAGAAGTATAAAATCTTATATTTTTTTATTACCAAAGGGGAAAGGTGGGAGGAGGGATAAATTAACAGTTTCGGATTAACATATACACACTGCTATGTATAAAATATATCATCAACAAGGAACTACTGTATAGCACAGGGAACTATACTCAATATTTTTTAATGACCCCTAAGGGGAAATAATCTGAAAAACAATAGATATCTATATCAACATCATCTATCAACTACAGATAAAATGGAAACTAAAGGAGGCCGATGGTGAGCGTTTCTGAGCCTGAAGACTTCAATCATCTAAAGTTCGGACTCTGCCTACGGCCCAAGTCCCTTAATGAACACACATGTACCAGTAGCTTAAAAATTCCCCAGATTGGAGATCGGGGAGACACTGATTTGGAAAAATCCCTGGTGTTCTCCTTACATACACGGGACCTTTCCTACAGCTAAAACATGCTAGTGACACACAGAAGATGGAACACGGTTGGATCAGGAAGATTTTGGAAAAGGAACCAAAACTCCTAATTTCCTGGTTGTTGGATTCACCCCTCCAGCCATTTTCCTTAAAACCTCCCCACTTGAGGATGTCAGCACCTTCAACATCCAGTTGCACAGAATTTGGAATTTGTCCAAAGGAAGAAGGAGAAGGAGGAGAAACAAGGAGAGCCAAGCCCTAGATGCTCGGACAGGCACATGTCACTCTAATTTCCAATCAGGAAGAAGAATTAAGCAAAGGCTTAGCCTGCCACTGAGAACCAGAGTAGGGCCAGAAGCAAACCAGCGGCTCTGCGGGAAGCTCCCAAAAAGCGAGTTGAAAAATGGAGCTCAGGGGCACTGCAATTCATAAACCTGCAGAGTTTTAAATTATAACTATCGTCCAAAACTATATTGAGGGAAGGCAACGAAAAGGATTGGAAAGAAAGGCAGAATTGCAGGAAACAAATTTCAGGAGTTAGAATCGAATCGCCACTAAAGCACATGAAAAGCGGCCAAACGTCGACAAGGATGCCCTTGGCCAAAAAGGGCGTATGCATTTTTTCCTGAATAAATTCAGAAAAAAACGCATAGGCCCTTTTTGGCCAACCAAGCAAGCCGGAAATGCAAATCAGCACTACAAAGGAGTCTCACTTCCCATCGGTCAAAAGGAACTTCCTAAAAAAGTGTAAAAACAAGAAATGCAGGAGAGGACAAGGAGGAAAGGGAGCCTTGTTACACTGATGGGCGGGATGTAAATTGCCAATGGCGACTCTGCAGAAGGGTATGGTGTTTCCAAAAACATCTAAAAAACACAGCTACAGAGAATGGGGCACTTCCACGCATGGGCGTATAAATTGGGAAATCTAAAAATCAGCAAGACACAGGCAACCCAAAGTTAAGGGTTGCTCTGTTGACAAGAACCTCCACTTCATTACACCTTAAATATCCTAGGAAACAGAAAAATGGATAAAGAAGTTTTGCTTCTTATGTACAATGGAATATCACTCAGCCATGAAATCAATGTCTTAACGCGAGTAGCAGCATGAGGAGTGGATTTAGTTTCGACGATTCTAAGTGAAATAAGTCACACAGAAAAAGACACTTATCATAAGATATCACTTATAGAGGGAATGTAAAAACCGTCACACTTGAACTGAATTAAAAAACAGAACAGAGTCACACTTTTAGAAGACACACTATGACTGCTTAACGGGAAAGGTGAGGTGGTGTGATACATGAAAGAAGGGTTTCAAATTAGTTCATATACCGTTCCATAAACCCAATATGTAATAGACAAGAACTACTCCTTGCTCAGTGAACTGGACTCAACACCCGCTATTCACCGCACAAGAATATATCTGACAAGTAAGAATCTTAAAACCTAGGTATTGATATCTCTCCGTAAGTGAGTCAAGTGGGTGTAAAGCGGCATAAACAGAGCAGTGAAAAGAAGCTAAACCCCATTATAAAAATAAATTTCTTTAAAACACCCATGAAACAAAGACAATGAAAGAGAGAGAAATTCTTACACAATTCGGTCAGGGGCTGTGATACAACCTGTATTGACCATATCTATACCCACAGCTGGATGAGACATAAGGGTGGACACTCTTGGGGCTGAGAGGTTTGGTGAGGTTGGGTGAGCAAATGCAGACCTATTAAAGTAATACTGCGTGGTACCCATCCCATGGGTCCCAAATCTCCCGGTACAAGGGCATCTTCCTACATCGAAAACATGCATGAGAAACCCAGAAGATGGTACACCGTGTGATCGGGAAAGGTTTCTAAAACGCACCTCATTTGTCATCTCCTTGTGCTCTGGTTCGCCATTCCAGCCCCTTGACTAGCAATCTCCCTACTTGGAGCATAAGCACCTTTAACCTCCTGTTCCGTACAGGTTGCAATTTGTCCTGAGGATGCATGGGAAGAAGGGGAACCAATGAGAGACTAGCTCTATATGTTGGGACAGGCACACATCACTCTATTTTCCCATCAGTCAGAAGAATTAACCACAGGCTCAGCCTGGCCCCCGGAACCAGAAGAGGGCCTGAAGCAATCCTGCACTTTTGCGGCCAGCTCCCAAAAAAGCGAGTTGAAAAATGGAGCTCAGGGGCACTGCAATTCACAAAACCTGCGCAGTTATAAATGATAACTCTAGTCCACAAATAAATTGAGGGAAGGCAACGAAGAGGATTTGAAAGCAAGGCAGAATTGCAGGAAACAGATTTCAGGAGGTAGATTCGAATCGCCTTTAAAGCCCATGAAAAGCGGCAAAACGTCGACAGTGATGCCCTTGGCCAAAAAGGGCGTATGCGTTTTTTCCTGAATATATTCAGGAAAAAACACATACGCCCGTTTTGGCCAACCAAACAACCTGGCAAGGCAAATCAGCACTACAAAGATGTCTCGCTTCCCATCGGTCAAAAGGGCCATGCTGAAAAATGTATCAAAACCAGAAATGCAGCACAGGCCATGGAGAAATGGGAGCCTTGCTACGCTGATGGGTGGGATGTAAATTGCCAAGAGCCACTCTGGAGAAGTGTACGGTGTGTCCTGAAACATCGAAAAAACACAGCTTAGAGAGCATAGGGCACTTCCACTCATGGGTGTATAAATTGGGAAAACTAAAAATCAGCAAGACACAGGCACCCCAAAGTTTATGGCTGCTCTGTTGACAGGAACCTCCACTTCATTACATCTTGAATAGCCCAGGAAAGCGAAAAATGGATAAAGAATTTGAGGTCCTTATGTAGAATGGGATATCTCTCAGGCATGACATCAATGTCATAATGTTAGTAGCAGCATGATGAGTGGATTTAGGTACAACGATTCTAAGTGAAATAAGTCACACAGAAAAAGACACTTATCATAAGATATCACTTATAGAGGGAATGTAAAAACCATTACACATGAACTGAATTACAAAACAGAAGAGAATCACACATTTAGAAAACACAATATGGCTGCTTAACGGGAAAGGTGAGGTGGGGTGATGCATAAAACAAGGGTTTCAAATTAGCCAACATACCGTTCCATAAACCCAATATGTAATAGACAACACTTACTCCTTGCTCAGTGAACTGGACTCAACACCCCCTATTCATCGCACAAGAATATTTCTGACTAGTAAGAATCTTCAAACCTATGTATTGATATCTCTCTGTAAGTGAGTCAAGTGGGTGTAAAGCGGCATAAACACAGCAGTGAAAAGCAGCTAAACCCCATTATAAAAATAAATTACTTTTAAAAACCCATGAAACAAAGACAGTGAAAGAGAGAGAAATACTCACACAATTCATTCAGGGGCTGTGATGCAACCTGGATTGACCATATCTGGACCCACAGCTGGATGAGACATAAGGGTGGACACTCTTGGGGCTGAGAGGTTTGGTGAGGTTGGGTGAGCCAACGCAGACCCTTTAAAGTAATACTGCGTGGTACCCAGCCCATGGGTCCCAAATCTCCAGGTACAAGGTCATCTTCCTACATCGAAAAGATGCATGAGAAACCCAGAAGATGGTACACCGTGTGATCGGGAAAGGTTTCTAAAACGCACCTCATTTCTCACCTCCTTGTGCTCCGGTTCGCCATTCCAGCCGCTTTACTAGCAACCTCCCTACTTGGAGCATCAGCACCTTTAACCTCCTGTTCCGTACAGGTTGCAATTTGTTCTGAAGATGAATGGGAAGAAGGGGAACCAATGAGAGACTAGCTCTATGTGTTGGGACAGGCACAGGTCACTCTATTTTCCCATCAGGAAGAAGAATTAACCACAGGTTCAGCCTGCCCCCCGGAACCAGAAGAGGGCCTGAAGCTGTACCGTAACCCTCACCCTAAACTTAACCCTAACCCTAACCCTAAGCTACCCTTGACGGCTTCTGCCTCCAATAGAGTTCCTAAGCACTAGTGTTTTAAGGAACAAGTAAAAAAGAGAATCCTAATGTGATTTCTTGATAATGGGTGTGTTCCTTATCTTATCCTAGTGTCTAAACTCTTCTCCATGGCTCGACCCCCAAATAATATTCCTTTACGTGCTAAGTGGTATCTAGAGAGTGGGATAGGTTTAATAACTACCCTCACCCTAACGCGTACCGTAATGCTAACACCGACCCTAACCCTAACGCGTACCCTAATCCTAACCCGTACCCAAAACCGAGCCCTAACCCTAACACTAACCCTAACCCTAACCCTAACCCATACCCTACGCCATAGCATAACGCCTCCCCGAACCCGAACCCTAAGCCGTACCCTAACCTTCACACTAACCCTAACCCTAAACCTAAGCTACCCTTGACTGCTTCTGCCTCCAATAGATTTCCTAAGCACTAGTGTATTAAGGAACAGGTTAAAAAGAGAATCCTAAAGTGATTTCTTGATAATGGGTGTGTTCCTTCTCTTATCCTAGTGTCTAAACTCTTCTCCATGGCTGGACCCCAAAATAATATTCCTTTATGTGCTAAGGGGTATCTAGAGAGTGGGATTGGTTTAATAACTACCCAAACCCTAACGCGTAACCTAACCCTAACCCCTACCCTAACTTTAACGCGTACTCTAATCCTAACCCGTACCCTAAACCGAGCCCTAACACTAACCCTAACCCTAAACCTAACCCTAAACCATACTCTACGCCCTACCCGAACCCCTCCCCGAACCCATACCCTAAACCGTACCCTAACCCTCACCCTCACCCTAACCGTAACCCTAAGCTACCCTTGACTGCTTCTGCCTCCAATAGATTTCCTACGGACTAGTGTTTTAAGGAACAGGTTAAAATGAGAATCCTAATGTGATTTCTTGATAATCGGTGTGTTCCTTATCTTATCCTAGTGTCTAAACTATTCTCCATGGCTAGACCCCCAAATGATATTCCTTTACGTGCTAAGGGGTATCTAGAGAGTGGGATAGGTATAATAACGACCCTAACCCTAACGTGTACCCTAACCGTAAACCCTACCCTAACCCTAACGCGTACCCTAATCCTAAACCATACCCTAAACCGAGCCCTAACCCTAACACTAACCCTAACACTAATCCTAACCCATACCCTACGCCCTTCCCGAACCCGTTCCCGAACCCGTACCCTAAGTCGTACCCTAACCCGCACCCTAACCCTAACCCTAACCCTAAGCTACCCTTGACTGCTTCTGCCTCCAATAGATTTCCTCAGCACTAGTGTTTTAAGGAATAGGTTAAAAAGAGAATCCTAATGTGATTTCTTTATAATGGGTGTGAGCTTTATCTTATCATAGTGTCGAAACTCTTCTCCATGGCTGGACCCCCAAATAATATTCCTTTACGTGCTAAGGGGTATCTACAGAGTGGGATAGGTTTAATAACTACCCTAACCCTAATGCGTACCCTAACCCTAACCCCTACCCTAACACTAACGCATACACTAATCCTAAACCGTACCCTAAACCGAGCCCTAACCCTAACACTAACCCTAACCCTAACCCTAACCCATACCCTACGCCCTACCCGAACCCCTCACCTAACCCGTACCCTAAGCCGTACCCTAACCCTAACCCTAATGCTAAGCTACCCTTGACTGCTTCTGCCTCCAATAGATTTCCTAAACACTAGTGTTTTAAGGAACAGGTTAAAAAGAGAATCCTAATGTGATTTCTTGATAATGGGTGTGTTCCTTATCTTATCCTAGTGTCTAAACTCTTCTCCATAGCTGGACCCCCAAATAATATTCCTTTACGTGCTAAGGGGTATCTAGAGATTGGGATAGGTTTAATAACGACCCTAACCCTAACGCGTACCCTAACCCTAACCCATACCCAAACACTAACGCGTACCCTAATCCTAACCCGTACCCTAAACCGAGCCCTAACCCTAACACTAACCCTAACCCTAACCCTAACCCATACCCTACGCCGTACCCGAACCCCTCACCGAACCCGTACCCTAAGCCGTACACTAACCCTCACCCTAACCCTAACCCTAACCCTAAGCTACCCTTGACGGCTTCTGCCTCAAATAGATTTCCTAAGCACTAGTGATTTAAGGAACAGGTTAAAAAGAGAATCCTAATGTGATTTCTTGATAATGGGTGTGTTCCTTATCTTCTCCTCTTGTCTAAACTCTTTTCCATGGCTGGACCCCCAAATAATATTCCTTTACGTGCTAAGGGGTATCTAGAGAGTGTGATAGGTTTATTAACTATCCTCACCCTAACGTGCACCTTAACCCTAACCCCTACCCTAACCCTAACACGTACCCTAATCCTAACCCGTACCCCAAACCGAGCCCTAACCCTAACACTAGCCCTAACCCTAACCCTAACCCATACCCTACGCCCTACCCGAACCCCTCCCCGAACCCGTACCCTAAGCCATACCCTAACCCTCACCCTAACCCTAACCCTAACCCTAAGCTACCCTTGACGGCTTCTGCCTCCAATAGATTTCCTAAGCACTAGTGTTTTAAGGAACAGGTTAAAAAGAGAATCCTAATGTGATTTCTTGATAATGGGTGTGTTCCTTATCTTCTCCTAGTGTCTAAACTCTTCTCCATGGCTGGACCCCCAAATAATATTCCTTTACGTGCTAAAGGGTATCTAGAGAGTGGGATAGGTTTAATAACTAACCTCACCCTATCGCATACCCTAACCCTAACCCCTAACCTAACACTAACGCGTACCCTAATCCTAACCCGTACCCTAAACCGAGCCCTAAACCTAACACTAACCCTAACCCTAACCCTAACCCATAGCCTACGCCCTACCCGAACCCCTCCCCGAACCCGTACCCTAAGCCGTACCCTAACCCTCACCCTAACCCTAAGCTACCCTTGACTGCTTCTGCCTCCAATAGATTTCCTAAGCACTAGTGTTTTAAGGAACAGGTTAAAAAGAGGATCCTAATGTGATTTCTTGATAATGGGTGTGTTCCTTATCTTCTCCTCGTGTCTAAACTCTTCTCCATGGCTGGACCCCCAAATAATATTCCTTTACGTGCTAACGGGTATCTAGAGAGTGGGATAGGTTTAATAACTACCCTCACCCTAACGCGTACCCTAACCCTAACCCTTACCCTAACCCTAACGCGTACCCTAATCCTAACCCGTACCCTAAACCGAGCCCTAACCCTAACACTAGCCCTAACCCTAACCCTAACTCATACCCTCCACCCTACCCGAACCCCTCCCCGAACCCGTACCCTACGCCGTACCCTAACCCTCACCCTAACCCTAACCCTAACCCTAAGCTACCCTTCACTGCTTCTGCCTCCAATAGATTTCCTAAGCACTAGTGTTTTAAGGAACAGGATAAAAAGAGAATCCTAATGTGATTTCTTGATAATGGGTGTGTTCCTTATCTTCTCCTCGTGTCTAAACTCTTCTCCATGGCTGGACCCCCAAATAATATTCCTTTACGTGCTAAGGGGTATCTAGAGAGTGGGATAGGTTTAATAACTACCCTCACCCTAACGCGTACCCTAACCCTAACCCTTACCCTAACCCTAACGCGTACCCTAATCCTAACCCGTACCCTAAACCGAGCCCTAACCCTAACACTAGCCCTAACCCTAACCCTAACCCATACCCTACGCCCTACCCGAACCCCTCTCCGAACCCGTACCCTAAGCCGTACCCTAACCCTAACCCTAACCCTAACCCTAACCCTAAGCTACCCTTGACTGCTTCTGCCTCCAATAGATTTTCTAAGCACTAGTGTTTTAAGGAACAGGTTAAAAAGAGAATCGTAATGTGATTTCTTGATAATGGGTGTGTTCCTTATCTTCTCCTCGTGTCTAAACTCTTCTCCATGGCTGGACCCCCAAATAATATTCCTTTACGTGCTAAGGGGTATCTAGAGAGTGGGATAGGTTTAATAACTACCCTCACCCTAACGCGTAACCTAACCCTAACCGCTACCCTAACCCTAACGAGTACCCTAATCCTAACCCATACCCTAAACCGAGCCCTAACCCTAACACTAACCCTAACCCTAACCCTAACCCATACCCTACGCCCTACCCGAATCCCTCCCCGAACCCGTACCCTAAGCCGTACCCTAACCCTCACCCTAACCCTAACCCTAACCCTAAGCTACCCTTGACTGCTTCTGCCTCCAATAGATTTCCTAAGCACTAGTGTTTTAACAAACAGTTTAAAAAGAGAATCATATTGTGATTTCTTGATAATGGGTGTGTTCCTTATCTTCTCCTAGTGTCTAAACCCTTCTCCATGGCTGGACCCCCAAATAATATTCCTTTACGTGCTAAGGGGTATCTAGAGAGTGGGATAGGTTTAATAACTACCCTCACCCTAAAGCGTACCCTAACCCTAACCCCTACCTTAACACTAACGCGTACCCTAATCCTAACCCGAAACCTTATCCGAGCCCTAACCCTAACACTAACCCTAACCCTAACTCTAACCCATACCCTACGCCCTACCCGAATCCCTCCCCGAATCCGTACCCTAAGCCGTACCCTAACCCTCACCCTAACCCTAACCCTAACCCTAACCCTAAGCTACCCTAGACGGCTTCTGCCTCCAATAGATTTCCTAAGCACTAGTGATTTAAGGAACAGGTTAAAAAGAGAATCCTAATGTGATTTCTTGATAATGGGTGTGTTCCTTATCTTCTCCTCTTGTCTAAACTCTTTTCCATGGCTGGACCCCCAAATAATATTCCTTTACGTGCTAAGGGGTATCTAGAGAGTGTGATAGGTTTAATAACTACCCTCACCCTAACGCGTACCCTAACCCTAACCCCTACCCTAACCCTAACGCGTACCCTACTCCTAACACGTACCCTAAACCGAGCCCTAACCCTAACACTAGCCCTAACCCTAACCCTAACCCATACCCTACGCCCTACCCGAACCCCTCCCCGAACCCGTACCCTAAGCCGTACCCTATCCCTCACCCTAACCCTAACCCTAACCCTAAGCTACCCTTGACTGCTTCTGCCTCCAATAGATTTCCTAAGCACTAGTGTTTTAAGGAACAGGTTAAAAAGAGAATCCTAATGTGATTTCTTGATAATGGGTGTGTTCCTTATCTTCTCCTAGTGTCTAAACTCTTCTCCATGGCTGGACCCCCAAATAATATTCCTTTACGTGCTAAGGGATATCTAGAGAGTGGGATAGGTTTAATAACTAACCTCACCCTATCACGTACCCTAACCCTAACACCTACCCTAACACTAACGCGTACCCTAATCCTAACCCATACCCTAAACTGAGCCCTAACCCTAACACTAACCGTAACCCTAACCCTAACCCATACCCTACGCCCTACCCGAATCCCTCCCCGAACCCGTACCCTAAGCCATACCCTAACCCTCACCCTAACCCTAACCCTAACCCTAAGCTACCCTTGACAGCTTCTGCCTCCAACAGATTTCCTAAGCACTAGTGTTTTAAGTAACAGATTAAAAAGAGAATCCTAATGTGATTTCTTGATAATGGGTGTGTTCCTTATATTCTCCTCGTGTCTAAACTCTTCTCCAAGGCTGGACCCCCAAATAATATTCCTTTACGTGCTAAGGGGTATCTAGAGAGTGTGATAGGTTTAATAACTACCCCCACCCTAACGCGTACCCTAACCCTAACCCCTACCCTAACCCTAACGTGTACCCTAATCCTAACCCGTACCCTAAACCGAGCCCTAAACCTAACACTAACCCTAACCCTAACACTAACCCATACCCTACGCCCTACCCGAACCCCTCCCTGAACCCGTACCCTAAGCCATACCCTAACCCTCACCCTAACCCTAACACTAACCCTAAGCTACCCTTGACTGCTTCTGCCTCCAATAGATTTCCTAAGCACTAGTGTTTTAAGGAACAGGTTAAAAAGAGAATCCTAATGTGATTTCGTGATAACGGGTGTGTTCCTTATCTTCTCCTAGTGTCTAAACTCTTCTCCATGGCTGGACCCCCAATAATATTCCTGTACGTGCTAAGGGGTATCTAGAGAGTGGAATAGGTTTAATAACTACCCTCACCCTAACGTGTACACTAACCCTAACACGTACCCTAATCCTAACCCGTACCCTAAACCGAGCCCTAACCCTAACACTAACCCTAACCCTAACCCTAACCCATACCCTACGCCCTACCCGAACACCTCCCCGAACCCGTGCCCTAAGCCGTACCCTAACCCTCACCCTAACCCTAACCCTAACCCTAAGCTACCCTTGACGGCTTCTGCCTCCAATAGATTTCCTAAGCACTAGTGTTTTAAGGAACATGTTAAAAAGAGAATCCTAATGTGATTTCTTGATAATGGGTGTGTTCCTTATCTTCTCCTCGTGTCTAAACTCTTCTCCATGGATGGACCCCCAAATAATATTCCTTTATGTGCTAAGGGGTATCTAGAGAGTGTGATAGCTTTAATAACTACCCTCACCCTATCGCGTACCCTAACCCTAGCACCTACCCTAACCCTAACGCGTACCCTAATCCTAACCCATACCCTACGCCCTTCCCGAAACCGTCCCCGAACCCGTACCCTAACCCTCACCCTAACCCTAACCCTAACCCTAAGCTACCCTTGACTGCTTCTGCCTCCAATAGATTTCCTCAGCACTAGTGTTTTAAGGAATAGGTTAAAAAGAGAATCCTAATGTGATTTCTTTATAATGGGTGTGATCTTTATCTTATCCTAGTGTCGAATCTCTTCTCCATGGCTGGACCCCAAAATAATATTCCTTTACGTGCTAAGGGGTATCTACAGAGTGGGATAGGTTTAATAACTACCCTAACCCTAATGCGTACCCTAACCCTAACCCCTACCCTAACACTAACGCATACACTAATCCTAAACCGTACCCTAAATCGAGCCCTAACCCTAACACTAACCCTAACCCTAACCCTAACCCATACCCTACGCCCTACCCGAACCCCTCACCTAACCCGTACCCTAAGCCGTACCATAACCCTAACCCTAATGCTAAGCTACCCTTGACTGCTTCTGCCTGCAATAGATTTCCTAAACAGTAGTGTTTTAAAAAACAGGTTCAAAAGAGAATCCTAATGTGACTTCTTGATAATGGGTGTGTTCCTTATCTTATCCTGGTGTCTAAACTCTTCTCCATGGCTGGACCCCCAAATAATATTCTTTTACGTCCTAAGGGGTATCTAGAGAGTGGGATAGGTTTAATAACTACCCTCACCCTAACGTGTACCCTAACCTTAACCCCTACACTAACGCTAACGCGTACCCTAATCCTAACCCGTACCCCAAACCGAGCCCTAACCCTAACACTAGCCCTAACCCTAACCCTAACCCATACCCTACGCCCTACCCGAACCCCTCCCCGAACCCGTACCCTAAGCCATACCCTAAACCTCACCCTAACCCTAACCCTAACCCTAAGCTACCCTTGACTGCTTCTGCCTCCAATAGATTTCCTAAGCACTAGTGTTTTAAGGAACAGGTTAAAAAGAGAATCCTAAAGTGATTTCTTGATAATGGGTGTGTTCCTTATCTTCTCCTAGTGTCTAAACACTTCTCCATGGCTGGATCCCCAAATAATATTCCTTTACGTGCTAAGGGGTATCTAGAGAGTGGGATAGGTTTAATAACTATCCTCACCCTATTCCATACCCTAACCCTAACCCCTCCCCTAACACTAACGCGTACCCTAATCCTAACCCGTACCCTAAACCGAGCCCTAACCCAAACACTAACCCTAACCCTAACCCTAACCCATAGCCTACGCCCTACCCGAACCCCTCCCCGAACCCGTACCCTAAGCCGTACCCTAACCCTCACCCTAACCCTACCCCTAACCCTAAGCTACCCTTGACTGCTTCTGCCTCCAATAGATTTCCTAAGCACTAGTGTTTTAAGGAACAGGTTAAAAAGAGAATCCTAATGTGATTTCTTGATAATGGGTGTGTTCCTTATCTTCTCCTAGTGTCTAAACTCTTCTCCATGGCTGGACCCCCAAATAATATTCCTTTACGTGCTAAGGGGTATCTAGAGAGTGGGATAGGTTTAATAACTACCCTCACGCTAACGCGTACACTAACCCTAACCCCTACACTAACCCTAACGCGTACCCTAATCCTAACCCGTACCCTAAACCGAGCCCTAACCCTAACACTAGCCCTAACCCTAACCCTAACCCATACCCTACGCCCTACCCGAACCCCTCCCCGAACCCGTACCCTAAGCCGTACCCTAACCCTAACCCTAACCCTAAGCTACCCTTGACTGCTTCTGCCTCCAATAGATTTCCTAAGCACTAGTGTTTTAAGGAACAGGTTAAAAAGAGAATCCTAATGTGATTTCTTGATAATGGGTGTGTTCCTTATCTTCTCCTAGTGTCTAAACTCTTCTCCATGGCTGGACCCCCAAATAATATTCCTTTACGTGCTAAGGGGTATCTAGAGAGTGTGATAGGTTTAATAACTACCCCCACCCTAACGCGTACCCTAACCCTAACCCCTACCCTAACCCTAACGCGTACCCTAATCCTAACCCGTAACCTAAACCGAGCCCTAACCCTAACACTAACCCTAACCCTAACCCTAACCCATACCCTACGCCCTACCCGAACCCCTCCCCGAACCCGTACCCTAAGCCATACCCTAGCCCTCACCCTAACCCAAACCCTAACCCTAAGCTACCCTTGACTGCTTCTGCCTCCAATAGATTTCCTAAGCACTAGTGTTTTAAGGAACAGGTTAAAAAGAGAATCCTAATGTGATTTCGTGATAATGGGTGTGTTCCTTATCTTCTCCTAGTGTCTAAACTCTTCTCCATGGCTGGACCCCCAAATAATATTCCTTTACGTGCTAAGGGGTATCTAGAGAGTGGGATAGGTTTAATAACTACCCTCACCCTAATGCGTACCCTAACCCTAACCCCTACCCTAACCCTAACGCGTACCCTAATCCTAACCCATACCCTACGCCCTTCCCGAACCCGTCCCCGAACCCGTACCCTAACCCTCACCCTAACCCTAACCCTAACCCTAAGCTACCCTTGACTGCTTCTGCCTCCAATAGATTTCCTCAGCACTAGTGTTTTAAGGAACAGGTTAAAAAGAGAATCCTAATGTGATTTCTTGATAATGGGTGTGTTCCTTATCTTCTCCTCGTGTCTAAACTCTTCTCCATGGCTGGACCCCCAAATAATATTCCTTTACGTGCTAAGGGGTATTTAAAGAGTAGGATAGGTTTAATAACTACCCTCACCCTAACGCGTACCCTAACCCTAACCCCTACCCTAACCCTAATGCGTACCCTAATCCTAACCCGTATCCTAAACCGAGCCCTAAACCTAACACTAGCCCTAACCCTAACCCTAACCCATACCCTACGCCCTACCCGAACCCCTCCCCAAACCGTACCCTAAGCCATACCCTAGCCCTCACCCTAACCCTAACACTAACCCTAAGCTACCCTTGACTGCTTCTGCCTCCAATAGATTTCCTAAGCACTAGTGTTTTAAGGAACAGGTTAAAAAGAGAATCCTAAAGTGATTTCTTGATAATGGGTGTGTTCCTTATCTTCTCCTAGTGTCTAAACACTTCTCCATGGCTGGATCCCCAAATAATATTCCTTTACGTGCTAAGGGGTATCTAGAGAGTGGGATAGGTTTAATAACTAACCTCACCCTATCGCATACCCTAACCCTAACCCCTACCCTAACACTAACGCGTACCCTAATCCTAACCCGTACCCTAAACCGAGCCCTAACCCAAACACTAACCCTAACCCTAACCCTAACACATAGCCTACGCCCTACCCGAACCCCTCCCCAAACCCGTACCCTAAGCCATACCCTAGCCCTCACCCTAACCCAAACCCTAACCCTAAGCTACCCTTGACTGCTTCTGCCTCCAATAGATTTCCTAAGCACTAGTGTTTTAAGGAACAGGTTAAAAAGAGAATCCTAATGTGATTTCGTGATAATGGGTGTGTTCCTTATCTTCTCCTAGTGTCTAAACTCTTCTCCATAGCTGGACCCCCAAATAATATTCCTTTACGTGCTAAGGGGTATCTAGAGAGTGGGATAGGTTTAATAACTACCCTCACCCTAATGCGTACCCTAACCCTAACCCCTACCCTAACCCTAACGCGTACCCTAATCCTAACACATACCCTACGCCCTTCCCGAACCCGTCCCCGAACCCGTACCCTAACCCTCACCCTAACCCTAACCCTAACCCTAAGCTACCCTTGACTGCTTCTGCCTCCAATAGATTTCCTCAGCACTAGTGTTTTAAGGAACAGGTTAAAAAGAGAATCCTAATGTGATTTCTTGATAATGGGTGTGTTCCTTATCTTCTCCTCGTGTCTAAACTCTTCTCCATGGCTGGACCCCCAAATAATATTCCTTTACGTGCTAAGGGGTATTTAAAGAGTAGGATAGGTTTAATAACTACCCTCACCCTAACGCGTACCCTAACCCTAACCCCTACCCTAACCCTAACGCGTACCCTAATCCTAACCCGTATCCTAAACCGAGCCCTAAACCTAACACTAGCCCTAACCCTAACCCTAACCCATACCCTACGCCCTACCCTAACCCCTCCCCGAACCGTACCCTAAGCCATACCCTAGCCCTCACCCTAACCCTAACACTAACCCTAAGCTACCCTTGACTGCTTCTGCCTCCAATAGATTTCCTAAGCACTAGTGTTTTAAGGAACAGGTTAAAAAGAGAATCCTAATATGATTTCGTGATAATGGGTGTGTTCCTTATCTTCTCCTAGTGTCTAAACTCTTCTCCATGGCTGGACCCCCAAACAATATTCCTTTACGTGCTAAGGGGTATCTAGAGAGTGGGATAGGTTTAATAACTATCCTCACCCTAAAGCGTACCCTAACCCTAACCCCTACCCTAACACTAACGCATACACTAATCCTAAACCGTACCCTAAACCGAGCCCTAACCCTAACACTAACCCTAACCCTAACCCTAACCCATACCCTACGCCCTACCCGAACCCCTCACCTAACCCGTACCCTAAGCCGTACCCTAACCCTAACCCTAATGCTAAGCTACCCTTGACTGCTTCTGCCTGCAATAGATTTCCTCAACAGTAGTGTTTTAAAAAACAGGTTCAAAAGAGAATCCTAATGTGACTTCTTGATAATGGGTGTGTTCCTTATCTTATCCTGGTGTCTAAACTCTTCTCCATGGCTGGACCCCCAAATAATATTCTTTTACGTCCTAAGGGGTATCTAGAGAGTGGGATAGGTTTAATAACTACCCTCACCCTAACGCGTACCCTAACCCTAACCGCTACCCTAACCCTAACGAGTACCCTAATCTTAACCCATACCCTAAACCGAGCCCTAACCCTAACCCTAACCCTAACCCATACCCTACGCCCTACCCGAATCCCTCCCCGAACCCGTACCCTAAGCCGTACCCTAACCCTCACCCTAACCCTAACCCTAACCCTAAGCTACCCTTGAGTGCTTCTGCCTCCAATAGATTTCCTAAGCACTAGTGTTTTAAGGAACAGGTTAAAAAGAGAATCCTAATGTGATTTCTTGATAATGGGTGTGTTCCTTATCTTCTCCTAGTGTCTAAACTCTTCTCCATGGCTGGACCCCCAAATAATATTCCTTTACGTGCTAAGGGGTATCTAGAGAGTGTGATAGGTTTAATAAGTACCCTCACCCTAACGTGTACCCTAACCCTAACCCCTACACTAACCCTAACGCGTACCCTAATCCTAACACGTACCCCAAACCGAGACCTAACCCTAACACTAGCCCTAACCCTAACCCTAAACCATACCCTACGCCCTACCCGAACCGCTCCCCGAACCCGTACCCTAAGCCATACCCTAAACCTCACCCTAACCCTAACCCTAACCCTAAGCTACCCTTGACTGCTTCTGCCTCCAATAGATTTCCTAAGCACTAGTGTTTTAAGGAACAGGTTAAAAAGAGAATCCTAATGTGATTTCGTGATAATGGGTGTGTTCCTTATCTTCTCCTAGTGTCTAAACTCTTCTCCATGGCTGGACCCCCAATAATATTCCTGTATGTGCTAAGGGGTATATAGAGAGTGGAATAGGTTTAATAACTACCCTCACCCTAACGCGTACACTAACCCTAACACGTACCCTAATCCTAACCCGTACCCTAAAATGAGCCCTAACCCTAACACTAAACCTAACCCTAACCCTAACCCATACCCTACGCCCTACCCGAACACCTCCCCGAACCAGTGCCCTAAGCCGTACCCTAACCCTCACCCTAACCCTAACCCTAACCCTAAGCTACCCTTGACGGCTTCTGCCTCCAATAGATTTCCTAAGCACTAGTGTTTTAAGGAACATGTTAAAAAGAAAATCCTAATGTGTTTTCTTGATAATGGGTGTGTTCCTTATCTTCTCCTCGTGTCTAAACTCTTCTCCATGGATGGACCCCCAAATAATATTCCTTTATGTGCTAAGGGGTATCTAGAGAGTGTGATAGGTTTAATAACTACCCTCACCCTATCGCGTACCCTAACCCTAACCCCTACCCTAACCCTAACGCGTACCCTAATCCTAACCCGTACCCTAAACCGAGCCCTAACCCTAACACTAACCCTAACCCTAACCCTAACCCATACCCTACGCCCTACCCGAACCCCTCCCTGAACCCGTACCCTAAGCCATACCCTAACACTCACCCTAACCCTAACACTAACCCTAAGCTACCCTTGACTGCTTCTGCCTCCAATAGATTTCCTAAGCACTAGTGTTTTAAGGAACAGGTTAAAAAGAGAATCCTAATGTGATTTCGTGATAATGGGTGTGTTCCTTATCTTCTCCTAGTGTCTAAACTCTTCTCCATGGCTGGACCCCCAAATAATATTACTTTATGTGCTAAGGGGTATCTAGAGAGTGTGATAGGTTTAATAACTACCCTCACCCTAACGCGTACCCTAACACTAACCCTTACCCTAACCCTAACGCGTACCCTAATCCTAACCCATACCCTAAACCGAGCCCTAACCCTAACACTAACTCTAACCCTAACCCTAACCCATACCCTACGCCCTACCCGAACCCCTCCCCGAACCCGTACCCTAAGCCGTACCCTAACCCTCACCCTAACCCTAACCCTAACCCTAATCTACCCTTGACGGCTTCTGCCTCCAAAAGATTTCCTAAGCACTAGTGATTTAAGGAACAGGTTAAAAAGAGAATCCTAATGTGATTTCGTGATAATAGGTGTGTTCCTTATCTTCTCCTAGTGTCTAAACTCTTCTCCATGGCTGGACCCCCAAATAATATTCCTTTACGTGCTAAGGGGTATCTAGAGAGTGGGATAGGTTTAATAACTACCCTCACCCTAACGCGTACCCTAACCCTAACCCCTACCCTAACCCTAACGCATACCCTAATCCTAACCCGTACCCTAAACCGAGCCCTAACCCTAACACTAGCCCTAACCCTAACCCTAACCCATACCCTACGCCCTACCCGAACCCCTCCCCGAACCCTTATCGTAAGCCGTACCCTAACCCTCACCCTAACCCTAACCCTAACCCTAAGCTACCCTTGAGTGCTTCTGCCTCCAATAGATTTCCTAACCACTAGTGTTTTAAGGAACAGTTTAAAAAGAGAATCATATTGTGATTTCTTGATAATGGGTGTGTTCCTTATCTTCTCCTCGTGTCTAAACCCTTCTCCATGGCTGGACCCCCAAATAATATTCCTTTACGTGCTAAGGGGTATCTAGAGAGTGGGATAGGTTTAATAACTAACCTCACCCTATCGCATACCCTAACCCTAACCCCTACCCTAACACTAACGCGTACCCTAATCCTAACCCGTACCCTAAACCGAGCCCTAACCCTAACACTAACCCTAACCCTAACCCTAACCCATAGCCTACGCCCTACCCGAACCCCTCCCCGAACCCGTACCCTAAGCCGTACCCTAACCCTCACCCTAACCCTAACCCTAACCCTAAGCTACCCTTGACTGCTTCTGCCTCCAATAGATTTCCTAAGCACTAGTGTTTTAAGGAACAGGTTAAAAAGAGAATCCTAATGTGATTTCTTGATAATGGGTGTGTTCCTTATCTTCTCCTAGTGTCTAAACTCTTCTCCATGGCTGGACCCCCAAATAATATTCCTTTACGTGCTAAGGGGTATCTAGAGAGTGGGATAGGTTTAATAACTACCCTCACCCTAACGCGTACCCTAACCCTAACCCCTACCCTAATCCTAACGCGTACCCTAATCCTAACCCGTACCCTAAACCGAGCCCTAACCCTAACACTAGCCCTAACCCTAACCCTAACCCATACCCTACGCCCTACCCGAACCCCTCCCCGAACCCGTACCCTAAGCCGTACCCTAACCCTCACCCTAACCCTAACCCTAACCCTAAGCTACCCTTGACTGCTTCTGCCTCCAATAGATTTCCTAAGCACTAGTGTTTTAAGGAACAGGTTAAAAAGAGAATCCTAATGTGATTTCTTGATAATGGGTGTGTTCCTTATCTTCTCCTAGTGTCTAAACTCTTCTCCATGGCTGGACCCCCAAATAATATTCCTTTACGTGCTAAGGGGTATCTAGAGAGTGTGATAGGTTTAATAACTACCCCCACCCTAACGCGTACCCCAACCCTAACCCCTACCCTAACCCTAACGCGTACCCTAATCCTAACCCGTACCCTAAACCGAGCCCTAACCCTAACAATAACCCTAACCCTAACCCTAACCCATACCCTACGCCCTACCCGAACCCCTCCCCGAACCCGTACCCTAAGCCATACCCTAACCCTCACCCTAACCCTAACCCTAACCCTAAGCAACCCTTGACTGCTTCTGACTCCAATAGATTTCCTAAGCACTAGTGTTTTAAGGAACAGGTTAAAAAGAGAATCCTAATGTGATTTCTTGATAATGGATGTGTTCCTTATATTCTCCTCGTGTCTAAACTCTTCTCCAAGGCTGGACCCCCAAATAATATTCCTTTACGTGCTAAGGGGTATCTAGAGAGTGGGATAGGTTTAATAACTACCCCCACCCTAACGCGTACCCTAACCCTAACCCCTACCCTAACCGTAATGCGTACCCTAATCCTAACCCGTACCCTAAACCGAGCCCTAACCCTAACACTAACCCTAACCCTAACCCTAACCCATACCCTACGCCCTACCCGAACCCCTCCCTGAACCCGTACCCTAAGCCATACCCTAAACCTCACCCTAACCCTAACCCTAACCCTAATCTACCCTTGACGGCTTCTGCCTCCAAAAGATTTCCTAAGCACTAGTGATTTAAGGAACAGGTTAAAAAGAGAATCCTAATGTGATTTCGTGATAATAGGTGTGTTCCTTATCTTCTCCTAGTGTCTAAACTCTTCTCCATGGCTGGACCCCCAAATAATATTCCTTTACGTGCTAAGGGGTATCTAGAGAGTGGGATAGGTTTAATAACTACCCTCACCCTAACGCGTACCCTAACCCTAACCCCTACCCTAACCCTAACGCATACCCTAATCCTAACCCGTACCCTAAACCGAGCCCTAACCCTAACACTAGCCCTAACCCTAACCCTAACCCATACCCTACGCCCTACCCGAACCCCTCCCCGAACCCTTATCGTAAGCCGTACCCTAACCCTCACCCTAACCCTAACCCTAACCCTAAGCTACCCTTGAGTGCTTCTGCCTCCAATAGATTTCCTAACCACTAGTGTTTTAAGGAACAGTTTAAAAAGAGAATCATATTGTGATTTCTTGATAATGGGTGTGTTCCTTATCTTCTCCTCGTGTCTAAACCCTTCTCCATGGCTGGACCCCCAAATAATATTCCTTTACGTGCTAAGGGGTATCTAGAGAGTGGGATAGGTTTAATAACTAACCTCACCCTATCGCATACCCTAACCCTAACCCCTACCCTAACACTAACGCGTACCCTAATCCTAACCCGTACCCTAAACCGAGCCCTAACCCTAACACTAACCCTAACCCTAACCCTAACCCATAGCCTACGCCCTACCCGAACCCCTCCCCGAACCCGTACCCTAAGCCGTACCCTAACCCTCACCCTAACCCTAACCCTAACCCTAAGCTACCCTTGACTGCTTCTGCCTCCAATAGATTTCCTAAGCACTAGTGTTTTAAGGAACAGGTTAAAAAGAGAATCCTAATGTGATTTCTTGATAATGGGTGTGTTCCTTATCTTCTCCTAGTGTCTAAACTCTTCTCCATGGCTGGACCCCCAAATAATATTCCTTTACGTGCTAAGGGGTATCTAGAGAGTGGGATAGGTTTAATAACTACCCTCACCCTAACGCGTACCCTAACCCTAACCCCTACCCTAATCCTAACGCGTACCCTAATCCTAACCCGTACCCTAAACCGAGCCCTAACCCTAACACTAGCCCTAACCCTAACCCTAACCCATACCCTACGCCCTACCCGAACCCCTCCCCGAACCCGTACCCTAAGCCGTACCCTAACCCTCACCCTAACCCTAACCCTAACCCTAAGCTACCCTTGACTGCTTCTGCCTCCAATAGATTTCCTAAGCACTAGTGTTTTAAGGAACAGGTTAAAAAGAGAATCCTAATGTGATTTCTTGATAATGGGTGTGTTCCTTATCTTCTCCTAGTGTCTAAACTCTTCTCCATGGCTGGACCCCCAAATAATATTCCTTTACGTGCTAAGGGGTATCTAGAGAGTGTGATAGGTTTAATAACTACCCCCACCCTAACGCGTACCCCAACCCTAACCCCTACCCTAACCCTAACGCGTACCCTAATCCTAACCCGTACCCTAAACCGAGCCCTAACCCTAACAATAACCCTAACCCTAACCCTAACCCATACCCTACGCCCTACCCGAACCCCTCCCCGAACCCGTACCCTAAGCCATACCCTAACCCTCACCCTAACCCTAACCCTAACCCTAAGCAACCCTTGACTGCTTCTGACTCCAATAGATTTCCTAAGCACTAGTGTTTTAAGGAACAGGTTAATAAGAGAATCCTAATGTGATTTCTTGATAATGGATGTGTTCCTTATATTCTCCTCGTGTCTAAACTCTTCTCCAAGGCTGGACCCCCAAATAATATTCCTTTACGTGCTAAGGGGTATCTAGAGAGTGGGATAGGTTTAATAACTACCCCCACCCTAACGCGTACCCTAACCCTAACCCCTACCCTAACCGTAATGCGTACCCTAATCCTAACCCGTACCCTAAACCGAGCCCTAACCCTAACACTAACCCTAACCCTAACCCTAACCCATACCCTACGCCCTACCCGAACCCCTCCCTGAACCCGTACCCTAAGCCATACCCTAAACCTCACCCTAACCCTAACACTAACCCTAAGCTACCCTTGACTGCTTCTGCCTCCAAAAGATTTCCTAAGCACTAGTGTTTTAAGGAACAGGTTAAAAAGAGAATCCTAATGTGATTTCGTGATAATGGCTGTGTTCCTTATCTTCTCCTAGTGTCTAAACTCTTCTCCATGGCTGGACCCCCAATAATATTCCTGTACGTGCTAAGGGGTATCTAGAGAGTCGAATAGGTTTAATAACTACCCTCACCCTAACGCGTACACTAACCCTAACACGTACCCTAATCCTAACCCGTACCCTAAACCGAGCCCTAACCCTAACACTAACCCTAACCCTAACCCTAACCCATACCCTACGCCCTACCCGAACACCTCCCCGAACCAGTGCCCTAAGCCGTACCCTAACCCTCACCCTAACCCTAACCCTAACCCTAAGCTACCCTTGACGGCTTCTGCCTCCAATAGATTTCCTAAGCACTAGTGTTTTAAGGAACATGTTAAAAAGAGAATCCTAATGTGATTTCTTGATAATGGGTGTGTTCCTTATCTTCTCCTCGTGTCTAAACTCTTCTCCATGGCTGGACCCCCAAATAATATTCCTTTACGTGCTACGGGGTATCTAGAGAGTGGGATAGGTTTAATAACTACCCTCACCCTAACGCGTACACTAACACTAACCCCTACCCTAACTTTAACGCGTACCCTAATCCTAACCCATACCCTAAACCGAGCCCTAACCCTAACACTAACTCTAACCCTAACCCTAACCCATACCCTACGCCCTACCCGAACACCTCCCCGAACCCGTACCCTAAGCCGTACCCTAACCCTCACCCTAACCCTAACCCTAACCCTAAGCTACCCTTGACGGCTTCTGCCTCCAAAAGATTTCCTAAGCACTAGTGATTTAAGGAACAGGTTAAAAAGAGAATCCTAATGTGATTTATTGATAATGGTTGTGTTCCTTATCTTCTCCTCGTGTCTAAACTCTTCTCCATGGCTGGACCCCCAAATAATATTCCTTTACGTGCTAAGGGGTATCTAGAGAGTGGGATAGGTTTAATAACTACCCTCACCCTAACGCGTACCCTAACCCTAACCCCTACCCTAACCCTAACGCATACACTAATCCTAACCCGTACCCTAAACCGAGCCCTAACCCTAACACTAGCCCTAACCCTAACCCTAACCCATACCCTACGCCCTACCCGAACCCCTCCCCGAACCCTTATCGTAAGCCGTACCCTAACCCTCACCCTAACCCTAACCCTAACCCTAAGCTACCCTTGACTGCTTCTGCCTCCAATAGATTTCCTAAGCACTAGTGTTTTAAGGAACAGGTTAAAAAGAGAATCCTAATGTGATTTCGTGATAATGGGTGTGTTCCTTATCTTCTCCTAGTGTCTAAACTCTTCTCCTTGGCTGGACCCCCAAATAATATTCCTTTACGTGCTAAGGGGTATCTAGAGAGTGGGATAGGTTTAATAACTACCCTCACCCTAATGCGTACCCTAACCCTAACCCCTACCCTAACCCTAACACGTACCCTAATCCTAACCCATACCCTACGCCCTTCCCGAACCCGTCCCCGAACCCGTACCCTAACCCTCACCCTAACCCTAACCCTAACCCTAAGCTACCCTTGACTGCTTCTGCCTCCAATAGATTTCCTCAGCACTAGTGTTTTAAGGAATAGGTTAAAAAGAGAATCCTAATGTGATTTCTTCATAATGGGTGTGATCTTTATCTTATCCTAGTGTCGAAACTCTTCTCCATGGCTGGACCCCAAAATAATATTCCTTTACATGCTAAGGGGTATCTACAGAGTGGGATAGGTTTAATAACTACCCTAACCCTAATGCGTACCCTAACCCTAACCCCTACCCTAACACTAACGCATACACTAATCCTAAACCGTACCCTAAACCGAGCCCTAACCCTAACACTAACCCTAACCCTAACCCTAACCCATACCCTACGCCCTACCCGAACCCCTCACCTAACCCGTACCCTAAGCCGTACCCTAACCCTAACCCTAATGCTAAGCTACCCTTGACTGCTTCTGCCTGCAATAGATTTCGTAAACAGTAGTGTTTTAAAAAACAGGTTCAAAAGAGAATCCTAATGTGACTTCTTGATAATGGGTGTGTTCCTTATCTTATCCTGGTGTCTAAACTCTTCTCCATGGCTGGACCCCCAAATAATATTCTTTTACGTCCTAAGGAGTATCTAGAGAGTGGGATAGGTTTAATAACTACCCTCACCCTAACGCGTACCCTAACCCTAACCCCTACCCTAACCCTAACGCATACCCTAATCCTAACCCATACCATAAACCGAGACCTAACATTAACACTAACCCTAACCCTAACCCTAACCCATACCCTACGCCCTACCCGAACCCCTCCCCGAACCCGTGCCCTAAGCCGTACCCTAACCCTCACACTAACCCTAACCCTAACCCTAAGCTACCCTTGACGGCTTCTGCCTCCAATAGATTTCCTAAGCACTAGTGTTTTAAGGAACAGGTTAAAAAGAGAATCCTAATGTGATTTCGTGATAATGGGTGTGTTCCTTATCTTCTCCTCGTGTCTAAACTCTTCTCCATGGATGGACCCCCAAATAATATTACTTTATGTGCTAAGGGGTATCTAGAGAGTTTGATAGGTTTAATAACTACCCTCACCCTATCGCGTACCCTAACCCTAACCCCTACCCTAACCCTAACGCGTACCCTAATCCTAACCCGTACCCTAAACCGAGCCCTAATCCTAACACTAACCCTAACCCTAACCCTAACCCATACCCTACGCCCTACCCGAACCCCTCCCCGAACCCGTACCCTAAGCCATACCCTAGCCCTCACCATAACCCAAACCCTAACCCTAAGCTACCCTTGACTGCTTCTGCCTCCAATAGATTTCCTAAGCACTAGTGTTTTAAGGAACAGGTTAAAAAGAGAATCCTAATGTGATTTCGTGATAATGGGTGTGTTCCTTATCTTCTCCTAGTGTCTAAACTCTTCTCCATGGCTGGACCCCCAAATAATATTCCTTTACGTGCTAAGGGGTATCTAGAGAGTGGGATAGGTTTAATAACTACCCTCACCCTAACGCGTACCCTAACACTAACCCCTACCCTAACCCTAACGCGTACCCTAATCCTAACCCATACCCTAAACCGAGCCCTAACCCTAACACTAACTCTAACCCTAACCCTAACCCATACCCTACGCCGTACCCGAACCCCTCCCCGAACCCTTATCGTAAGCCGTACCCTAACCCTCACCCTAACCCTAACCCTAACCCTAAGCTACCCTTGAGTGCTTCTGCCTCCAATAGATTTCCTAACCACTAGTGTTTTAAGGAACAGTTTAAAAAGAGAATCATATTGTGATTTCTTGATAATGGGTGTGTTCCTTATTTTCTCCTAGTGTCTAAACCCTTCTCCATGGCTGGACTCCCAAATAATATTCCTTTACGTGCTAAGGGGTATCTAGAGAGTGGGATAGGTTTAATAACTACCCTCACCCTAAAGCGTACCCTAACCCTAACCGCTACCTTAACAATAACGCGTACCCTAATCCTAACCCGAACCCTTAACCGAGCCCTAACCCTAACACTAACCCTAACCCTAACTCTAACCCATACCCTACGCCCTATCCGAATCCCTCCCCGAACCCGTACCCTAAGCCGTACCTTAACCCTCACCCTAACCCTAACCCTAACCCTAAGCTACCCTTGACGGCTTCTGCCTCCAATAGATTTCCTAAGCACTAGTGATTTAAGGAACAGGTTAAAAAGAGAATCCTAATGTGATTTCTTGATAATGGGTGTGTTCCTTATCTTCTCCTCTTGTCTAAATTCTTTTCCATGGCTGGACCCCCAAATAATATTCCTTTACGTGCTAAGGGGTATCTAGAGAGTGTGATAGGTTTAATAACTACCCTCACCCTAACGTGTACCCTAACCCTAACCCCTACACTAACCCTAACGCGTACCCTAATCCTAGCCAGTACCCCAAACCGAGCCCTAACCCTAACACTAGCCCTAACCCTAACCCTAACCCATACCCTACGCCCTACCCGAACCCCTCCCCGAACCCGTACCCTAAGCCATACCCTAAACCTCACCCTAACCCTAACCCTAACCCTAAGCTACCCTTGACTGCTTCTCCCTCCAATAGATTTCCTAAGCACTAGTGTTTTAAGGAACAGGTTAAAAAGAGAATCCTAATGTGATTTCTTGATAATGGGTGTGTTCCTTATCTTCTCCTAGTGTCTAAACTCTTCTCCATGGCTGGACCCCCAAATAATATTCCTTTACGTGCTAAGGGGTATCTAGAGAGTGGGATAGGTTTAATAACTACCCCCACCCTAACGCGTACCCCAACCCTAACCCCTACCCTAACCCTAACGCGTACCCTAATCCTAACCCGTACCCTAAACCGAGCCCTAACCCTAACAATAACCCTAACCCTAACCCTAACCCATACCCTACGCCCTACCCGAACCCCTCCCCGAACCCGTACCCTAAGCCATACCCTAACCCTCACCCTAACCCTAACCCTAACCCTAAGCAACCCTTGACTGCTTCTGACTCCAATAGATTTCCTAAGCACTAGTGTTTTAAGGAACAGGTTAAAAAGAGAATCCTAATGTGATTTCTTGATAATGGATGTGTTCCTTATATTCTCCTCGTGTCTAAACTCTTCTCCAAGGCTGGACCCCCAAATAATATTCCTTTACGTGCTAAGGGGTATCTAGAGAGTGGGATAGGTTTAATAACTACCCCCACCCTAACGCGTACCCTAACCCTAACCCCTACCCTAACCGTAATGCGTACCCTAATCCTAACCCGTACCCTAAACCGAGCCCTAACCCTAACACTAACCCTAACCCTAACCCTAACCCATACCCTACGCCCTACCCGAACCCCTCCCTGAACCCGTACCCTAAGCCATACCCTAAACCTCACCCTAACCCTAACACTAACCCTAAGCTACCCTTGACTGCTTCTGCCTCCAAAAGATTTCCTAAGCACTAGTGTTTTAAGGAACAGGTTAAAAAGAGAATCCTAATGTGATTTCGTGATAATGGCTGTGTTCCTTATCTTCTCCTAGTGTCTAAACTCTTCTCCATGGCTGGACCCCCAATAATATTCCTGTACGTGCTAAGGGGTATCTAGAGAGTCGAATAGGTTTAATAACTACCCTCACCCTAACGCGTACACTAACCCTAACACGTACCCTAATCCTAACCCGTACCCTAAACCGAGCCCTAACCCTAACACTAACCCTAACCCTAACCCTAACCCATACCCTACGCCCTACCCGAACACCTCCCCGAACCAGTGCCCTAAGCCGTACCCTAACCCTCACCCTAACCCTAACCCTAACCCTAAGCTACCCTTGACGGCTTCTGCCTCCAATAGATTTCCTAAGCACTAGTGTTTTAAGGAACATGTTAAAAAGAGAATCCTAATGTGATTTCTTGATAATGGGTGTGTTCCTTATCTTCTCCTCGTGTCTAAACTCTTCTCCATGGCTGGACCCCCAAATAATATTCCTTTACGTGCTACGGGGTATCTAGAGAGTGGGATAGGTTTAATAACTACCCTCACCCTAACGCGTACACTAACACTAACCCCTACCCTAACCTTAACGCGTACCCTAATCCTAACCCATACCCTAAACCGAGCCCTAACCCTAACACTAACTCTAACCCTAACCCTAACCCATACCCTACGCCCTACCCGAACCCCTCCCCGAACCCGTACCCTAAGCCGTACCCTAACCCTCACCCTAACCCTAACCCTAACCCTAAGCTACCCTTGACGGCTTCTGCCTCCAAAAGATTTCCTAAGCACTAGTGATTTAAGGAACAGGTTAAAAAGAGAATCCTAATGTGATTTATTGATAATGGTTGTGTTCCTTATCTTCTCCTCGTGTCTAAACTCTTCTCCATGGCTGGACCCCCAAATAATATTCCTTTACGTGCTAAGGGGTATCTAGAGAGTGGGTAGGTTTAATAACTACCCTCACCCTAACGCGTACCCTAACCCTAACCCCTACCCTAACCCTAACGCATACACTAATCCTAACCCGTACCCTAAACCGAGCCCTAACCCTAACACTAGCCCTAACCCTAACCCTAACCCATACCCTACGCCCTACCCGAACCCCTCCCCGAACCCTTATCGTAAGCCGTACCCTAACCCTCACCCTAACCCTAACCCTAACCCTAAGCTACCCTTGACTGCTTCTGCCTCCAATAGATTTCCTAAGCACTAGTGTTTTAAGGAACAGGTTAAAAAGAGAATCCTAATGTGATTTCGTGATAATGGGTGTGTTCCTTATCTTCTCCTAGTGTCTAAACTCTTCTCCTTGGCTGGACCCCCAAATAATATTCCTTTACGTGCTAAGGGGTATCTAGAGAGTGGGATAGGTTTAATAACTACCCTCACCCTAATGCGTACCCTAACCCTAACCCCTACCCTAACCCTAACACGTACCCTAATCCTAACCGATACCCTACGCCCTTCCCGAACCCGTCCCCGAACCCGTACCCTAACCCTCACCCTAACCCTAACCCTAACCCTAAGCTACCCTTGACTGCTTCTGCCTCCAATAGATTTCCTCAGCACTAGTGTTTTAAGGAATAGGTTAAAAAGAGAATCCTAATGTGATTTCTTCATAATGGGTGTGATCTTTATCTTATCCTAGTGTCGAAACTCTTCTCCATGGCTGGACCCCAAAATAATATTCCTTTACGTGCTAAGGGGTATCTACAGAGTGGGATAGGTTTAATAACTACCCTAACCCTAATGCGTACCCTAACCCTAACCCCTACCCTAACACTAACGCATACACTAATCCTAAACCGTACCCTAAACCGAGCCCTAACCCTAACACTAACCCTAACCCTAACCCTAACCCATACCCTACGCCCTACCCGAACCCCTCACCTAACCCGTACCCTAAGCCGTACCCTAACCCTAACCCTAATGCTAAGCTACCCTTGACTGCTTCTGCCTGCAATAGATTTCGTAAACAGTAGTGTTTTAAAAAACAGGTTCAAAAGAGAATCCTAATGTGACTTCTTGATAATGGGTGTGTTCCTTATCTTATCCTGGTGTCTAAACTCTTCTCCATGGCTGGACCCCCAAATAATATTCTTTTACGTCCTAAGGAGTATCTAGAGAGTGGGATAGGTTTAATAACTACCCTCACCCTAACGCGTACCCTAACCCTAACCCCTACCCTAACCCTAACGCATACCCTAATCCTAACCCATACCATAAACCGAGACCTAACATTAACACTAACCCTAACCCTAACCCTAACCCATACCCTACGCCCTACCCGAACCCCTCCCCGAACCCGTGCCCTAAGCCGTACCCTAACCCTCACACTAACCCTAACCCTAACCCTAAGCTACCCTTGACGGCTTCTGCCTCCAATAGATTTCCTAAGCACTAGTGTTTTAAGGAACAGGTTAAAAAGAGAATCCTAATGTGATTTCGTGATAATGGGTGTGTTCCTTATCTTCTCCTCGTGTCTAAACTCTTCTCCATGGATGGACCCCCAAATAATATTACTTTATGTGCTAAGGGGTATCTAGAGAGTTTGATAGGTTTAATAACTACCCTCACCCTATCGCGTACCCTAACCCTAACCCCTACCCTAACCCTAACGCGTACCCTAATCCTAACCCGTACCCTAAACCGAGCCCTAATCCTAACACTAACCCTAACCCTAACCCTAACCCATACCCTACGCCCTACCCGAACCCCTCCCCGAACCCGTACCCTAAGCCATACCCTAGCCCTCACCATAACCCAAACCCTAACCCTAAGCTACCCTTGACTGCTTCTGCCTCCAATAGATTTCCTAAGCACTAGTGTTTTAAGGAACAGGTTAAAAAGAGAATCCTAATGTGATTTCGTGATAATGGGTGTGTTCCTTATCTTCTCCTAGTGTCTAAACTCTTCTCCATGGCTGGACCCCCAAATAATATTCCTTTACGTGCTAAGGGGTATCTAGAGAGTGGGATAGGTTTAATAACTACCCTCACCCTAACGCGTACCCTAACACTAACCCCTACCCTAACCCTAACGCGTACCCTAATCCTAACCCATACCCTAAACCGAGCCCTAACCCTAACACTAACTCTAACCCTAACCCTAACCCATACCCTACGCCGTACCCGAACCCCTCCCCGAACCCTTATCGTAAGCCGTACCCTAACCCTCACCCTAACCCTAACCCTAACCCTAAGCTACCCTTGAGTGCTTCTGCCTCCAATAGATTTCCTAACCACTAGTGTTTTAAGGAACAGTTTAAAAAGAGAATCATATTGTGATTTCTTGATAATGGGTGTGTTCCTTATCTTCTCCTAGTGTCTAAACCCTTCTCCATGGCTGGACTCCCAAATAATATTCCTTTACGTGCTAAGGGGTATCTAGAGAGTGGGATAGGTTTAATAACTACCCTCACCCTAAAGCGTACCCTAACCCTAACCGCTACCTTAACAATAACGCGTACCCTAATCCTAACCCGAACCCTTAACCGAGCCCTAACCCTAACACTAACCCTAACCCTAACTCTAACCCATACCCTACGCCCTACCCGAACCCCTCCCCGAACCCGTACCCTAAGCCGTACCCTAACCCTCACCCTAACCCTAACCCTAACCCTAAGCTACCCTTGACGGCTTCTGCCTCCAATAGATTTCCTAAGCACTAGTGATTTAAGGAACAGGTTAAAAAGAGAATCCTAATGTGATTTCTTGATAATGGGTGTGTTCCTTATCTTCTCCTCTTGTCTAAATTCTTTTCCATGGCTGGACCCCCAAATAATATTCCTTTACGTGCTAAGGGGTATCTAGAGAGTGTGATAGGTTTAATAACTACCCTCACCCTAACGTGTACCCTAACCCTAACCCCTACACTAACCCTAACGCGTATCCTAATCCTAGCCAGTACCCCAAACCGAGCCCTAACCCTAACACTAGCCCTAACCCTAACCCTAACCCATACCCTACGCCCTACCCGAACCCCTCCCCGAACCCGTACCCTAAGCCATACCCTAAACCTCACCCTAACCCTAACCCTAACCCTAAGCTACCCTTGACTGCTTCTGCCTCCAATAGATTTCCTAAGCACTAGTGTTTTAAGGAACAGGTTAAAAAGAGAATCCTAATGTGATTTCTTGATAATGGGTGTGTTCCTTATCTTCTCCTAGTGTCTAAACTCTTCTCCATGGCTGGACCCCCAAATAATATTCCTTTACGTGCTAAGGGGTATCTAGAGAGTGGGATAGGTTTAATAACTACCCTCACCCTAACGCGTACCCTAACCCTAACCCCTACCCTAACCCTAACGCATACACTAATCCTAACCCGTACCCTAAACCGAGCCCTAACCCTAACACTAGCCCTAACCCTAACCCTAACCCATACCCTACGCCCTACCCGAACCCCTCCCCGAACCCTTATCGTAAGCCGTACCCTAACCCTCACCCTAACCCTAACCCTAACCCTAAGCTAACCTTGACTGCTTCTGCCTCCAATAGATTTCCTAAGCACTAGTGTTTTAAGGAACAGGTTAAAAAGAGAATCCTAATGTGATTTCGTGATAATGGGTGTGTTCCTTATCTTCTCCTAGTGTCTAAACTCTTCTCCTTGGCTGGACCCCCAAATAATATTCCTTTACGTGCTAAGGGGTATCTAGAGAGTGGGATAGGTTTAATAACTACCCTCACCCTAATGCGTACCCTAACCCTAACCCCTACCCTAACCCTAACACGTACCCTAATCCTAACCCATACCCTACGCCCTTCCCGAACCCGTCCCCGAACCCGTACCCTAACCCTCACCCTAACCCTAACCCTAACCCTAAGCTACCCTTGACTGCTTCTGCCTCCAATAGATTTCCTCAGCACTAGTGTTTTAAGGAATAGGTTAAAAAGAGAATCCTAATGTGATTTCTTCATAATGGGTGTGATCTTTATCTTATCCTAGTGTCGAAACTCTTCTCCATGGCTGGACACCAAAATAATATTCCTTTACGTGCTAAGGGGTATCTACAGAGTGGGATAGGTTTAATAACTACCCTAACCCTAATGCGTACCCTAACCCTAACCCCTACCCTAACACTAACGCATACACTAATCCTAAACCGTACCCTAAACCGAGCCCTAACCCTAACACTAACCCTAACCCTAACCCTAACCCATACCCTACGCCCTACCCGAACCCCTCACCTAACCCGTACCCTAAGCCGTACCCTAACCCTAACCCTAATGCTAAGCTACCCTTGACTGCTTCTGCCTGCAATAGATTTCGTAAACAGTAGTGTTTTAAAAAACAGGTTCAAAAGAGAATCCTAATGTGACTTCTTGATAATGGGTGTGTTCCTTATCTTATCCTGGTGTCTAAACTCTTCTCCATGGCTGGACCCCCAAATAATATTCTTTTACGTCCTAAGGAGTATCTAGAGAGTGGGATAGGTTTAATAACTACCCTCACCCTAACGCGTACCCTAACCCTAACCCCTACCCTAACCCTAACGCATACCCTAATCCTAACCCATACCATAAACCGAGACCTAACATTAACACTAACCCTAACCCTAACCCTAACCCATACCCTACGCCCTACCCGAACCCCTCCCCGAACCCGTGCCCTAAGCCGTACCCTAACCCTCACACTAACCCTAACCCTAACCCTAAGCTACCCTTGACGGCTTCTGCCTCCAATAGATTTCCTAAGCACTAGTGTTTTAAGGAACAGGTTAAAAAGAGAATCCTAATGTGATTTCGTGATAATGGGTGTGTTCCTTATCTTCTCCTCGTGTCTAAACTCTTCTCCATGGATGGACCCCCAAATAATATTACTTTATGTGCTAAGGGGTATCTAGAGAGTTTGATAGGTTTAATAACTACCCTCACCCTATGGCGTACCCTAACCCTAACCCCTACCCTAACCCTAACGCGTACCCTAATCCTAACCCGTACCCTAAACCGAGCCCTAATCCTAACACTAACCCTAACCCTAACCCTAACCCATACCCTACGCCCTACCCGAACCCCTCCCCGAACCCGTACCCTAAGCCATACCCTAGCCCTCACCATAACCCAAACCCTAACCCTAAGCTACCCTTGACTGCTTCTGCCTCCAATAGATTTCCTAAGCACTAGTGTTTTAAGGAACAGGTTAAAAAGAGAATCCTAATGTGATTTCGTGATAATGGGTGTGTTCCTTATCTTCTCCTAGTGTCTAAACTCTTCTCCATGGCTGGACCCCCAAATAATATTCCTTTACGTGCTAAGGGGTATCTAGAGAGTGGGATAGGTTTAATAACTACCCTCACCCTAACGCGTACCCTAACACTAACCCCTACCCTAACCCTAACGCGTACCCTAATCCTAACCCATACCCTAAACCGAGCCCTAACCCTAACACTAACTCTAACCCTAACCCTAACCCATACCCTACGCCGTACCCGAACCCCTCCCCGAACCCTTATCGTAAGCCGTACCCTAACCCTCACCCTAACCCTAACCCTAACCCTAAGCTACCCTTGAGTGCTTCTGCCTCCAATAGATTTCCTAACCACTAGTGTTTTAAGGAACAGTTTAAAAAGAGAATCATATTGTGATTTCTTGATAATGGGTGTGTTCCTTATCTTCTCCTAGTGTCTAAACCCTTCTCCATGGCTGGACTCCCAAATAATATTCCTTTACGTGCTAAGGGGTATCTAGAGAGTGGGATAGGTTTAATAACTACCCTCACCCTAAAGCGTACCCTAACCCTAACCGCTACCTTAACAATAACGCGTACCCTAATCCTAACCCGAACCCTTAACCGAGCCCTAACCCTAACACTAACCCTAACCCTAACTCTAACCCATACCCTACGCCCTATCCGAATCCCTCCCCGAACCCGTACCCTAAGCCGTACCCTAACCCTCACCCTAACCCTAACCCTAACCCTAAGCTACCCTTGACGGCTTCTGCCTCCAATAGATTTCCTAAGCACTAGTGATTTAAGGAACAGGTTAAAAAGAGAATCCTAATGTGATTTCTTGATAATGGGTGTGTTCCTTATCTTCTCCTCTTGTCTAAATTCTTTTCCATGGCTGGACCCCCAAATAATATTCCTTTACGTGCTAAGGGGTATCTAGAGAGTGTGATAGGTTTAATAACTACCCTCACCCTAACGTGTACCCTAACCCTAACCCCTACACTAACCCTAACGCGTACCCTAATCCTAGCCAGTACCCCAAACCGAGCCCTAACCCTAACACTAGCCCTAACCCTAACCCTAACCCATACCCTACGCCCTACCCGAACCCCTCCCCGAACCCGTACCCTAAGCCATACCCTAAACCTCACCCTAACCCTAACCCTAACCCTAAGCTACCCTTGACTGCTTCTGCCTCCAATAGATTTCCTAAGCACTAGTGTTTTAAGGAACAGGTTAAAAAGAGAATCCTAATGTGATTTCTTGATAATGGGTGTGTTCCTTATCTTCTCCTAGTGTCTAAACTCTTCTCCATGGCTGGACCCCCAAATAATATTCCTTTACGTGCTAAGGGGTATCTAGAGAGTGGGATAGGTTTAATAACTAACCTCACCCTATCGCATACCCTAACCCTAACCCCTACCCTAACACTAACGCGTACCCTAATCCTAACCCGTACCCTAAACCGAGCCCTAACCCTAACACTAACCCTAACCCTAACCCTAACCCATAGCCTACGCCCTACCCGAAACCCTCCCCGAACCCGTACCCTAAGCCGTACCCTAACCCTCACCCTAACCCTAACCCTAACCCTAAGCTACCCTTGACTGCTTCTGCCTCCAATAGATTTCCTAAGCACTAGTGTTTTAAGGAACAGGTTAAAAAGAGAATCCTAATGTGATTTCTTGATAATGGGTGTGTTCCTTATCTTCTCCTAGTGTCTAAACTCTTCTCCATGGCTGGACCCCCAAATAATATTCCTTTACGTGCTAAGGGGTATCTAGAGAGTGTGATAGGTTTAATAACTACCCCCACCCTAACGCGTACCCCAACCCTAACCCCTACCCTAACCCTAACGCGTACCCTAATCCTAACCCGTACCCTAAACCGAGCCCTAACCCTAACAATAACCCTAACCCTAACCCTAACCCATACCCTACGCCCTACCCGAACCCCTCCCCGAACCCGTACCCTAAGCCATACCCTAACCCTCACCCTAACCCTAACCCTAACCCTAAGCAACCCTTGACTGCTTCTGACTCCAATAGATTTCCTAAGCACTAGTGTTTTAAGGAACAGGTTAAAAAGAGAATCCTAATGTGATTTCTTGATAATGGATGTGTTCCTTATATTCTCCTCGTGTCTAAACTCTTCTCCAAGGCTGGACCCCCAAATAATATTCCTTTACGTGCTAAGGGGTATCTAGAGAGTGGGATAGGTTTAATAACTACCCCCACCCTAACGCGTACCCTAACCCTAACCCCTACCCTATCCGTAATGCGTACCCTAATCCTAACCCGTAACCTAAACCGAGCCCTAACCCTAACACTAACCCTAACCCTAACCCTAACCCATACCCTACGCCCTACCCGAACCCCTCCCTGAACCCGTACCCTAAGCCATACCCTAAACCTCACCCTAACCCTAACACTAACCCTAAGCTACCCTTGACTGCTTCTGCCTCCAAAAGATTTCCTAAGCACTAGTGTTTTAAGGAACAGGTTAAAAAGAGAATCCTAATGTGATTTCGTGATAATGGGTGTGTTCCTTATCTTCTCCTAGTGTCTAAACTCTTCTCCATGGCTGGACCCCCAATAATATTCCTGTACGTGCTAAGGGGTATCTAGAGAGTCGAATAGGTTTAATAACTACCCTCACCCTAACGCGTACACTAACCCTAACACGTACCCTAATCCTAACCCGTACCCTAAACCGAGCCCTAACCCTAACACTAACCCTAACCCTAACCCTAACCCATACCCTACGCCCTACCCGAACACCTCCCCGAACCAGTGCCCTAAGCCGTACCCTAACCCTCACCCTAACCCTAACCCTAACCCTAAGCTACCCTTGACGGCTTCTGCCTCCAATAGATTTCCTAAGCACTAGTGTTTTAAGGAACATGTTAAAAAGAGAATCCTAATGTGATTTCTTGATAATGGGTGTGTTCCTTATCTTCTCCTCGTGTCTAAACTCTTCTCCATGGCTGGACCCCCAAATAATATTCCTTTACGTGCTACGGGGTATCTAGAGAGTGGGATAGGTTTAATAACTACCCTCACCCTAACGCGTACACTAACACTAACCCCTACCCTAACCTTAACGCGTACCCTAATCCTAACCCATACCCTAAACCGAGCCCTAACCCTAACACTAACTCTAACCCTAACCCTAACCCATACCCTACGCCCTACCCGAACCCCTCCCCGAACCCGTACCCTAAGCCGTACCCTAACCCTCACCCTAACCCTAACCCTAACCCTAAGCTACCCTTGACGGCTTCTGCCTCCAAAAGATTTCCTAAGCACTAGTGATTTAAGGAACAGGTTAAAAAGAGAATCCTAATGTGATTTATTGATAATGGTTGTGTTCCTTATCTTCTCCTCGTGTCTAAACTCTTCTCCATGGCTGGACCCCCAAATAATATTCCTTTACGTGCTAAGGGGTATCTAGAGAGTGGGATAGGTTTAATAACTACCCTCACCCTAACGCGTACCCTAACCCTAACCCCTACCCTAACCCTAACGCATACACTAATCCTAACCCGTACCCTAAACCGAGCCCTAACCCTAACACTAGCCCTAACCCTAACCCTAACCCATACCCTACGCCCTACCCGAACCCCTCCCCGAACCCTTATCGTAAGCCGTACCCTAACCCTCACCCTAACCCTAACCCTAACCCTAAGCTAACCTTGACTGCTTCTGCCTCCAATAGATTTCCTAAGCACTAGTGTTTTAAGGAACAGGTTAAAAAGAGAATCCTAATGTGATTTCGTGATAATGGGTGTGTTCCTTATCTTCTCCTAGTGTCTAAACTCTTCTCCTTGGCTGGACCCCCAAATAATATTCCTTTACGTGCTAAGGGGTATCTAGAGAGTGGGATAGGTTTAATAACTACCCTCACCCTAATGCGTACCCTAACCCTAACCCCTACCCTAACCCTAACACGTACCCTAATCCTAACCCATACCCTACGCCCTTCCCGAACCCGTCCCCGAACCCGTACCCTAACCCTCACCCTAACCCTAACCCTAACCCTAAGCTACCCTTGACTGCTTCTGCCTCCAATAGATTTCCTCAGCACTAGTGTTTTAAGGAATAGGTTAAAAAGAGAATCCTAATGTGATTTCTTCATAATGGGTGTGATCTTTATCTTATCCTAGTGTCGAAACTCTTCTCCATGGCTGGACCCCAAAATAATATTCCTTTACGTGCTAAGGGGTATCTACAGAGTGGGATAGGTTTAATAACTACCCTAACCCTAATGCGTACCCTAACCCTAACCCCTACCCTAACACTAACGCATACACTAATCCTAAAACGTACCCTAAACCGAGCCCTAACCCTAACACTAACCCTAACCCTAACCCTAACCCATACCCTACGCCCTACCCGAACCCCTCACCTAACCCGTACCCTAAGCCGTACCCTAACCCTAACCCTAATGCTAAGCTACCCTTGACTGCTTCTGCCTGCAATAGATTTCGTAAACAGTAGTGTTTTAAAAAACAGGTTCAAAAGAGAATCCTAATGTGACTTCTTGATAATGGGTGTGTTCCTTATCTTATCCTGGTGTCTAAACTCTTCTCCATGGCTGGACCCCCAAATAATATTCTTTTACGTCCTAAGGAGTATCTAGAGAGTGGGATAGGTTTAATAACTACCCTCACCCTAACGCGTACCCTAACCCTAACCCCTACCCTAACCCTAACGCATACCCTAATCCTAACCCATACCATAAACCGAGACCTAACATTAACACTAACCCTAACCCTAACCCTAACCCATACCCTACGCCCTACCGGAACCCCTCCCCGAACCCGTACCCTAAGCCATACCCTAAACCTCACCCTAACCCTAACCCTAACCCTAAGCTACCCTTGACTGCTTCTGCCTCCAATAGATTTCCTCAGCACTAGTGTTTTAAGGAATAGGTTAAAAAGAGAATCCTAATGTGATTTCTTCATAATGGGTGTGATCTTTATCTTATCCTAGTGTCGAAACTCTTCTCCATGGCTGGACCCCAAAATAATATTCCTTTACGTGCTAAGGGGTATCTACAGAGTGGGATAGGTTTAATAACTACCCTAACCCTAATGCGTACCCTAACCCTAACCCCTACCCTAACACTAACGCATACACTAATCCTAAACCGTACCCTAAACCGAGCCCTAACCCTAACACTAACCCTAACCCTAACCCTAACCCATACCCTACGCCCTACCCGAACCCCTCACCTAACCCGTACCCTAAGCCGTACCCTAACCCTAACCCTAATGCTAAGCTACCCTTGACTGCTTCTGCCTGCAATAGATTTCGTAAACAGTAGTGTTTTAAAAAACAGGTTCAAAAGAGAATCCTAATGTGACTTCTTGATAATGGGTGTGTTCCTTATCTTATCCTGGTGTCTAAACTCTTCTCCATGGCTGGACCCCCAAATAATATTCTTTTACGTCCTAAGGAGTATCTAGAGAGTGGGATAGGTTTAATAACTACCCTCACCCTAACGCGTACCCTAACCCTAACCCCTACCCTAACCCTAACGCATACCCTAATCCTAACCCATACCATAAACGGAGACCTAACATTAACACTAACCCTAACCCTAACCCTAACCCATACCCTACGCCCTACCCGAACCCCTCCCCGAACCCGTGCCCTAAGCCGTACCCTAACCCTCACACTAACCCTAACCCTAACCCTAAGCTACCCTTGACGGCTTCTGCCTCCAATAGATTTCCTAAGCACTAGTGTTTTAAGGAACAGGTTAAAAAGAGAATCCTAATGTGATTTTGTGATAATGGGTGTGTTCCTTATCTTCTCCTCGTGTCTAAACTCTTCTCCATGGATGGACCCCCAAATAATATTACTTTATGTGCTAAGGGGTATCTAGAGAGTTTGATAGGTTTAATAACTACCCTCACCCTATCGCGTACCCTAACCCTAACCCCTACCCTAAAGCTAACGCGTACCCTAATCCTAACCCGTACCCTAAACCGAGCCCTAATCCTAACACTAACCCTAACCCTAACCCTAACCCATACCCTACGCCCTACCCGAACCCCTCCCCGAACCCGTACCCTAAGCCATACCCTAGCCCTCACCATAACCCAAACCCTAACCCTAAGCTACCCTTGACTGCTTCTGCCTCCAATAGATTTCCTAAGCACTAGTGTTTTAAGGAACAGGTTAAAAAGAGAATCCTAATGTGATTTCGTGATAATGGGTGTGTTCCTTATCTTCTCCTAGTGTCTAAACTCTTCTCCATGGCTGGACCCCCAAATAATATTCCTTTACGTGCTAAGGGGTATCTAGAGAGTGGGATAGGTTTAATAACTACCCTCACCCTAACGCGTACCCTAACACTAACCCCTACCCTAACCCTAATGCGTACCCTAATCCTAACCCATACCCTAAACCGAGCCCTAACCCTAACACTAACTCTAAACCTAACCCTAACCCATACCCTACGCCGTACCCGAACCCCTCCCCGAACCCTTATCGTAAGCCGTACCCTAACCCTCACCCTAACCCTAACCCTAACCCTAAGCTACCCTTGAGTGCTTCTGCCTCCAATAGATTTCCTAACCACTAGTGTTTTAAGGAACAGTTTAAAAAGAGAATCATATTGTGATTTCTTGATAATGGGTGTGTTCCTTATCTTCTCCTAGTGTCTAAACCCTTCTCCATGGCTGGACTCCCAAATAATATTCCTTTACGTGCTAAGGGGTATCTAGAGAGTGGGATAGGTTTAATAACTACCCTCACCCTAAAGCGTACCCTAACCCTAACCGCTACCTTAACAATAACGCGTACCCTAATCCTAACCCGAACCCTTAACCGAGCCCTAACCCTAACACTAACCCTAACCCTAACTCTAACCCATACCCTACGCCCTATCCGAATCCCTCCCCGAACCCGTACCCTAAGCCGTACCCTAACCCTCACCCTAACCCTAACCCTAACCCTAAGCTACCCTTGACGGCTTCTGCCTCCAATAGATTTCCTAAGCACTAGTGATTTAAGGAACAGATTAAAAAGAGAATCCTAATGTGATTTCTTGATAATGGGTGTGTTCCTTATCTTCTCCTCTTGTCTAAATTCTTTTCCATGGCTGGACCCCCAAATAATATTCCTTTACGTGCTAAGGGGTATCTAGAGAGTGTGATAGGTTTAATAACTACCCTCACCCTAACGTGTACCCTAACCCTAACCCCTACACTAAGCCTAACGCGTGCCCTAATCCTAACCCGTACCCCAAACCGAGCCCTAACCCTAACACTAGCCCTAACCCTAACCCTAACCCATACCCTACGCCCTACCGGAACCCCTCCACGAACCCGTACCCTAAGCCATACCCTAAACCTCACCCTAACCCTAACCCTAACCCTAAGCTACCCTTGACTGCTTCTGCCTCCAATAGATTTCCTAAGCGCTAGTGTTTTAAGGAACAGGTTAAAAAGAGAATCCTAATGTGATTTCTTGATAATGGGTGTGTTCCTTATCTTCTCCTAGTGTCTAAACTCTTCTCCATGGCTGGACCCCCAAATAATATTCCTTTACGTGCTAAGGGGTATCTAGAGAGTGGGATAGGTTTAATAACTAACCTCACCCTATCGCATACCCTAACCCTAACCCCTACCCTAACACTAACGCGTACCCTAATCCTAACCCGTACCCTAAACCGAGCCCTAACCCTAACACTAACCCTAACCCTAACCCTAACCCATAGCCTACGCCCTACCCGAACCCCTCCCCGAACCCGTACCCTAAGCCGTACCCTAACCCTCACCCTAACCCTAACCCTAACCCTAAGCTACCCTTGACTGCTTCTGCCTCCAATAGATTTCCTAAGCACTAGTGTTTTAAGGAACAGGTTAAAAAGAGAATCCTAATGTGATTTCTTGATAATGGGTGTGTTCCTTATCTTCTCCTAGTGTCTAAACTCTTCTCCATGGCTGGACCCCCAATAATATTCCTGTACGTGCTAAGGGGTATCTAGAGAGTCGAATAGGTTTAATAACTACCCTCACCCTAACGCGTACACTAACCCTAACACGTACCCTAATCCTAACCCGTACCCTAAACCGAGCCCTAACCCTAACACTAACCCTAACCCTAACCCTAACACATACCCTACGCCCTACCCGAACACCTCCCCGAACCAGTGCCCTAAGCCGTACCCTAACCCTCACCCTAACCCTAACCCTAACCCTAAGCTACCCTTGACGGCTTCTGCCTCCAATAGATTTCCTAAGCACTAGTGTTTTAAGGAACATGTTAAAAAGAGAATCCTAATGTGATTTCTTGATAATGGGTGTGTTCCTTATCTTCTCCTCGTGTCTAAACTCTCCTCCATGGATGGACCCCCAAATAATATTCCTTTATGTGCTAAGGGGTATCTAGAGAGTGTGATAGTTTTAATAACTACCCTCACCCTATCGCGTACCCTAACCCTAACCCCTACCCTAACCCTAACGCGTACCCTAATCCTAACCCGTACCCTAAACCGAGCCCTAATCCTAACACTAACCCTAACCCTAACCCTAACCCATACCCTACGCCCTACCCGAACCCCTCCCCGAACCCGTAACCTAAGCCATACCCTAGCCCTCACCCTAACCCAAACCCTAACCCTAAGCTACCCTTGACTGCTTCTGCCTCCAATAGATTTCCTAAGCACTAGTGTTTTAAGGAACAGGTTAAAAAGAGAATCCTAATGTGATTTCGTGATAATGGGTGTGTTCCTTATCTTCTCCTAGTGTCTAAACTCTTCTCCATGGCTGGACCCCCAAATAATATTCCTTTACGTGCTAAGGGGTATCTAGAGAGTGGGATAGGTTTAATAACTACCCTCACCCTAACGCGTACCCTAACACTAACCCCTACCCTAACCTTAACGCGTACCCTAATCCTAACCCATACCCTAAACTGAGCCCTAACCCTAACACTAACTCTAACCCTAACCCTAACCCATACCCTACGCCCTACCCGAACGCCTCCCCGAACCCGTACCTTAAGCCGTACCCTAACCCTCACCCTAACCCTAACCCTAACCCTAAGCTACCCTTGACGGCTTCTGCCTCCAAAAGATTTCCTAAGCACTAGTGATTTAAGGAACAGGTTAAAAAGAGAATCCTAATGTGATTTATTGATAATGGTTGTGTTCCTTATCTTCTCCTCGTGTCTAAACTCTTCTCCATGGCTGGACCCCCAAATAATATTCCTTTACGTGCTAAGGGGTATCTAGAGAGTGGGATAGGTTTAATAACTACCCTCACCCTAACGCGTACCCTAACCCTAACCCCTACCCTAACCCTATCGCATACCCTAATCCTAACCCGTACCCTAAACCGAGCCCTAACCCTAACACTAGCCCTAACCCTAACCCTAACCCATACCCTACGCCCTACCCGAACCCCTCCCCGAACCCTTATCGTAAGCCGTACCCTAACCCTCACCCTAACCCTAACCCTAACCCTAAGCTACCCTTGACGGCTTCTGCCTCCAATAGATTTCCTAAGCACTAGTGTTTTAAGGAACTGGTTAAAAAGAGAATCCTAATGTGATTTCTTGATAATGGGTGTGTTCCTTATCTTCTCCTCGTGTCTAAACTCTTCTCCATGGCTGGACCCCCAAATAATATTCCTTTACCTGCTAAGGGTTATCTAGAGAGTGTGATAGGTTTAATAACTACACCCACCCTAACGCGTACCCTAACCCTAACCCCTACCCTAACCCTAACGCGTACCCTAATCCTAACCCATACCCTAAACCGAGCCCTAACCCTAACACTAACCCTAAAGCTAATCCTAACCCATACCCTACGCCCTACCCGAACCCCTCCCCGAACCCGTACCCTAAGCCATACCCTAACCCTCACCCTAACCCTAACCCTAACCCTAAGCTACCCTTGACTGCTTCTGCCTCCAATAGATTTCCTAAGCACTAGTGTTTTAAGGAACAGGTTAAAAAGAGAATCCTAATGTGATTTCTTGATAATGGGTGTGTTCCTTATCTTCTCCTATTGTCTAAACTCTTCTCCATGGCTGGACCCCCAAATAATATTCCTTTACGTGCTCAGGGGTATCTAGAGAGTGGGATAGGTTTAATAACTAACCTGACCCTATCGCGTACCCTAACCCTAACACCTACCCTAACACTAACACGTACCCTAATCCTAACCCGTACCCTAAACCGAGCCCTAACCCTAACCCTAACCCTAACCCTAACCCTAACCCATACCCTACGCCCTACCCGAACCCCTCCCCGAACCCGTACCCTAAGCCATACCCTAACCCTCACCCTAACCCTAACCCTAACCCTAAGCTACCCTTGACTGCTTCTGCCTCCAATAGATTTCCTAAGCACTAGTGTTTTAAGGAACAGGTTAAAAAGAGAATCCTAATGTGATTTCTTGATAATGGGTGTGTTCCTTATATTCTCCTCGTGTCTAAACTCTTCTCCATGGTTGGACCCCCAAATAATATTCCTTTAAGTGCTAAGGGTTAACTAGAGAGTGGGATAGGTTTAATAACTACCCTCACCCTAACGCGTACCCTAACCCTAACCCGTACCCTAACACTAACGCGTACCCTAATCCTAACCCGTACCCTAAACCGAGCCCTAACCCTAACCCTAGCCCTAACCCTAACCCTAACCCATACCCTACGCCCTACCCGAACCCCTCCCCGAACCCGTACCCTAAGCCGTACCCTAACCCTCACCCTAACCCTAACCTAAACCTAAGCTACCCTTGACGGCTTCTGCCTCCAATAGATTTCCTAAGCACTAGTGTTTTAAGGAACAGGTTAAAAAGAGAATCCTAATGTGATTTCGTGATAATGGGTGTGTTCCTTATCTTCTCCTAGTGTCTAAACTCTTCTCCATGGCTGGACCCCCAAATAATATTCCTTTACGTGCTAAGGGGTATCTAGAGAGTGTGATAGGTTTAATAACTACCCTCACCCTAACGCGTACCCTAACCCTAACCGCTACCCTAAACCTAACGAGTACCCTAATCCTAACCCGTACCCTAAACCGAGCCCTAACCCTAACACTAACCCTAACTCTAACCCTAACACATACCCTACGCCCTACCCGAACCCCTCCCCGAACCCGTACCCTAAGCCGTACCCTAACCCTCACCCTAACCCTAACCCTAACCCTAAGCTACCCTTGACTGCTTCTGCCTCCAATAGATTTCCTAACCACTAGTGTTTTAAGGAACAGTTTAAAAAGAGAATCATATTGTGATTTCTTGATAATGGGTGTGTTCCTTATCTTCTCCTAGTGTCTAAACCCTTCTCCATGGCTGGACGCCCAAATAATATTCCTTTACGTGCTAAGGGGTATCTAGAGAGTGGGATAGGTTTAATAACTACCGTCACCCTAAAGCGTACCCTAACCCTAACCCCTACCCTAACACTAACGCGTACCCTAATCCTAACCCGTACCCTAAACCGAGCCCTAACCCTAACACTAACCCTAACCCTAACTCTAACCCATACCCTACGCCCTACATGAACCCCTCCCCGCACCCGTACCCTAAGCCGTACCCTAACCCTCACCCTAACCCTAACCCTAACCCTAAGCTACCCTTGACGGCTTCTGCCTCCAATAGATTTCCTAAGCACTAGTGATTTAAGAACAGGTTAAAAAGAGAATCCTAATGTGATTTCTTGATAATGGGTGTGTTCCTTATCTTCTCCTCGTGTCTAAACTCTTCTCCATGGCTGGACCCCCAAATAATATTCCTTTACGTGCTAAGGGCTATCTAGAGAGTGGGATAGGTTTAATAACTACCCTCACTCTAACGCGTATCCTAACCCTAACCCCTACCCTAACCCTAACGCATACCCTAATCCTAACCCGTACCCTAAACCGAACCCTAACCCTAACACTAACCCTAACCCTAACCCTTACCCATACCCTACGCCCTACCCGAACCCCTCCCCGAACCCGTACCCTAAGCCATACCCTAACCCTCACCCTAACCCTAACCCTAAGCTACCCTTGACTGCTTCTGCCTCCAATAGATTTCCTAAGCACTACTGTTTTAAGGAACAGGTTAAAAAGAGAATCCTAATGTGATTTCGTGATAATGGGTGTGTTCCTTATCTTCTCCTAGTGTCTAAACTCTTCTCCATGGCTGGACCCCCAATAATATTCCTGTACGTGCTAAGCGGTATCTAGAGAGTGGGATAGGTTTAATAACTACCCTCACCCTAACGCGTACACTAACCCTAACGCGTACCCTAATCCTAACCCGTACCCTAAACCGAGCCCTAACCCTAACACTAACCCTAACCCTAACCCTAAACCATACACTACGCCCTACCCGAACCCCTCCCCGAACCCGTGCCCTAAGCCGTACCCTAACCCTCACCCTAAACCTAACCCTAACCCTAACCCTAAGCTACCCTTGACGGCTTCTGCCTCCAATAGATTTCCTAAGCACTAGTGTTTTAAGGAACATGTTAAAAAGAGAATCTTAATGTGATTTCTTGATAATGGGTGTGTTCCTTATCTTCTCCTCGTGTCTAAACTCTTCTCCATGGCTGGACCCCCAAATAATATTCCTTTACGTGCTAAGGGGTATCTAGAGAGTGGGATAGGTTTAATAACTAACCTCACCCTAACGCGTACCCTAACCCTAACACCTACCCTAACACTAACGCGTACCCTAAACCTAACCCGTACCCTAAACCGAGCCCTAACCCTAACACTAACCCTAACCCTAACCCTAACCCATACCCTACGCCCTACCCGAACCCCTCCCCGAACCCGTACCCTAAGCCATACCCTATCCCTCACCCTAACCCTAACCCTAACCCTAAGCTACCCTTGACTGCTTCTGCCTCCAATAGATTTCCGAAGCACTAGTGTTTTAAGGAACAGGTTAAAAAGAGAATCCTAATGTGATTCCGTGATAATGGGTGTGTTCCTTATCTTCTCCTCGTGTCTAAACTCTTCTCCATGGATGGACCCCCAAATAATATTCCTTTACGTGCTAAGGGGTATCTAGAGAGTGGGATAGGTTTAATAACTACCCTCACCCTAAAGCGTACCCTAACCCTAACCCCTACCCTAACACTAACGCGTACCCTAATCCTAACCCGAACCCTTAACCTAGCCCTAACCCTAACACAAACCCTAACCCTAAATCTAACCCATACCCTACGCCCTACCCGAATCCCTCCCCGAACCCGTACCCTAAGCCGTACCGTAACCCTCACCCTAACCCTACCCCTAACCCTAAGCTACCCTTGACGGCTTCTGCCTCCAATAGATTTCCTAAGCACTAGTGATTTAAGGAACAGGTTAAAAAGAGAATCCTAATGTGATTTCTTGATAATGGGTGTGTTCCTTATCTTCTCCTCTTGTCTAAACGCTTTTCCATGGCTGGACCCCCAAATAATATTCCTTTAAATGCTAAGGGGTATCTAGAGAGTGTGATAGGTTTAATAACTACCCTCACCCTAACGTGTACCCTAACCCTAACCACTACCCTAAACCTAACGAGTACCCTAATCCTAACCCGTACCCTAAACCGAGCCCTAACCCTAACACTAACCCTAACCCTAACTCTAACCCATACTCTACGCCCTACCTGAACCCCTCCCCGAACCCGTACCCTAAGCCGTACCCTAACCCTCACCCTAACCCTAACCCTAACCCTAAGCTACCCTTGACGGCTTCTGCCTCCAATAGATTTCCTAAGCACTAGTGATTTAAGGAACAGGTTAAAAAGAGAATCCTAATGTGATTTCTTGATAATGGGTGTGTTCCTTATCTTCTCCTCGTGTCTAAACTCTTCTCCATGGCTGGACCCCCAAATAATATTCCTTTACGTGCTAAGGGCTATCTAGAGAGTGGGATAGGTTTAATAACTACCCTCACTCTAACGCGTATCCTAACCCTAACCCCTACCCTAACCCTAACGCATACCCTAATCCTAACCCGTACCCTAAACCGAGCCCTAACCCTAACACTAGCCCTAACCCTAACCCTAACCCATACCCTACGCCCTACCCGAACCCCTCCCCGAACCCGTACCCTAAGCCGTACCCTAACCCTCACCCTAACCCTAACCCTAACCCTAAGCTACCCTTGACTGCTTCTGCCTCCAATAGATTTCCTAAGCACTAGTGTTTTAAGGAACAGGTTAAAAAGAGAATCCTAATGTGATTTCTTGATAATGGTTGTGTTCCTTATATTCTCCTCGTGTCTAAACTCTTCTCCAAGGCTGGACCCCCAAATAATACTCCTTTACGTGCTAAGGGGTATCTAGAGAGTGTGATAGGTTTAATAACTACCCCCACCCTAACGCGTACCCTAACCCTAACGCGTACCCTAATCCTAACCCGTAACCTAAACCGAGCCCTAACCCTAACACTAACCCTAACCCTAACCCTAACCCATACCCTACACCCTACCCGAACCCCTCCCCGAACCCGTACCCTAAGCCATACCCTAACCCTCACCCTAACCCTAACCCTAACCCTAAGCTACCCTTGACTGCTTCTGCCTCCAATAGATTTCCTAAGCACTAGTGTTTTAAGGAACAGGTTAAAAAGAGAATCCTAATGTGATTTCGTGATAATGGGTGTGTTCCTTATCTTCTCCTAGTGTCTAAACTCTTCTCCATGGCTGGACCCCCAATAATATTCCTGTACGTGCTAAGGGGTATCTAGAGAGTGGGATAGGTTTAATAACTACCCTCACCCTAACGCGTACACTAACCCTAACACGTACCCTAATCCTAACCCGTACCCTAAACCGAGCCCTAACCCTAACACTAACCCTAACCCTAACCCTAACCCATACCCTACGCCATACCTGAACCCCTCCCCGAAACCGTGCCCTAAGCCGTACCCTAACCCTCACCCTAAACCTAACCCTAACACTAACCCTAAGCTACCCTTGACGGCTTCTGCCTCCAATAGATTTCCTAAGCACTAGTGTTTTAAGAACATGTTAAAAAGAGAATCCTAATGTGATTTCTTGATAATGGGTGTGTTCCTTATCTTCTCCTCGTGTCTAAACACTTCTCCATGGCTGGACCCGCAAATAATATTCCTTTATGTGCTAAGGGGTATCTAGAGAGTGTGACAGGTTTAATAACTACCCTCACCCTAACACGTACCCTAACCCTAACACCTACCCTAACCCTAACGCGTACCCTAATCCTAACCCGTACCCTAAACCGAGCCCTAACCATAACACTAACCCTAACCCATACCCTACGCCCTACCCGAACCCCTCCCCGAACCCGTACCGTAAGCCATACCCTAGCCCTCACCCTAACCCTAACCCTAACCCTAAGCTACCCTTGACTGCTTCTGCCTCCAATAGATTTCCTAAGCACTAGTGTTTTAAGGAACAGGTTAAAAAGAGAATCCTAATGTGTTTTCGTGATAATGGGTGTGTTCCTTATCTTCTCCTAGTGTCTAAACTCTTCTCCATGGCTGGACCCCCAAATAATATTCCTTTACGTGCTAAGGGGTATCTAGAGAGTGGGATAGGTTTAATAACTACCCTCACCCTAACGCGTACCCTAACCCTAACCCCTACCCTAACCCTAACGCGTACCCTAATCCTAACCCATACCCTAAACCGAGCCCTAACCCTAACACTAACTCTAACCCTAACCCTAACCCATACCCTACGCCCTACCCGAATCCCTCCCTGAACCCGTACCCTAAACCGTACCCTAACCCTCACCCTAACCCTAACCCTAACCCTAAGCTACCCTTGACGGCTTCTGCCTCCAATAGATTTCCTAAGCACTAGTGATTTAAGGAACAGGTTAAAAAGAGAATCCTAATGTGATTTCTTGATAATGGGTGTGTTCCTTATCTTCTCCTCGTGTCTAAACTCTTCTCCATGGCTGGACCCCCAAATAATATTCCTTTACGTGCTAAGGGCTATCTAGAGAGTGGGATAGGTTTAATAACTACCCTCACTCTAACGCGTATCCTAACCCTAACCCCTACCCTAACCCTAACGCATACCCTAATCCTAACCCGTACCCTAAACCGAACCCTATCCCTAACACTAACCCTAACCCTAACCCTTACCCATACCCTACGCCCTACCCGAACCCCTCCCCGAACCCGTACCCTAAGCCATACCCTAACCCTCACCCTAACCCTAACCCTAAGCTACCCTTGACTGCTTCTGCCTCCAATAGATTTCCTAAGCACTACTGTTTTAAGGAACAGGTTAAAAAGAGAATCCTAATGTGATTTCGTGATAATGGGTGTGTTCCTTATCTTCTCCTAGTGTCTAAACTCTTCTCCATGGCTGGACCCCCAATAATATTCCTGTACGTGCTAAGCGGTATCTAGAGAGTGGGATAGGTTTAATAACTACCCTCACCCTAACGCGTACACTAACCCTAACGCGTACCCTAATCCTAACCCGTACCCTAAACCGAGCCCTAACCCTAACACTAACCCTAACCCTAACCCTAAACCATACCCTACGCCCTACCCGAACCCCTCCCCGAACCCGTGCCCTAAGCCGTACCCTAACCCTCACCCTAAACCTAACCCTAACCCTAACCCTAAGCTACCCTTGACGGCTTCTGCCTCCAATAGATTTCCTAAGCACTAGTGTTTTAAGGAACATGTTAAAAAGAGAATCTTAATGTGATTTCTTGATAATGGGTGTGTTCCTTATCTTCTCCTCGTGTCTAAACTCTTCTCCATGGCTGGACCCCCAAATAATATTCCTTTACGTGCTAAGGGGTATCTAGAGAGTGGGATAGGTTTAATAACTAACCTCACCCTAACGCGTACCCTAACCCTAACACCTACCCTAACACTAACGCGTACCCTAATCCTAACCCGTACCCTAAACCGAGCCCTAACCCTAACAGTAACCCTAACCCTAACCCTAACCCATACCCTACGCCCTACCCGAACCCCTCCCCGAACCCGTGCCCTAAGCCGTACCCTAACCCTCACCCTAACCCTAACCCTAACCCTAAGCTACCCTTGACTGCTTCTGCCTCCAATAGATTTCCTAAGCACTAGTGTTTTAAGGAACAGGTTAAAAAGAGAATCCTAATGTGATTTCTTGATAATGGGTGTGTTCCTTATCTTCTCCTCGTGTCTAAACTCTTCTCCATTCCTGGACCCCCAAATAATAGTCCTTTACGTGCTAAGGGGTATCTAGAGAATGTGATAGGTTTAATAACTACCCCCACCCTAATGCGTACCCTAACCCTAACCCCTATCCTAACCCTAACGCGTACCCTAATCCTAACCTGTACCCTAAACCGAGCCCTAACCCTAAAACTAACCCTAACCCTAACCCTAACCCATACCCTACGCCCTACCCGAACCCCTCCCCGAACCCGTACCCTAAGCCGTACCCTAACCCTCACCCTAACCCTAACCCTAAACCTAAGCTTCCCTTGACGGCTTCTGCCTCCAATAGTTTTCCTAAGCACTAGTGTTTTAAGGAACATGTTAAAAAAAGAATCCTAATGTGATTTCTTGATAATGGGTGTGTTCCTTATCTTCTCCTCGTGTCTAAACTCTTCTCCATGGCTGGACCCCCAAATAATATTCCTTTATGTGCTAAGGGGTATCTAGAGAGTGTGATAGGTTTAATAACTCCCCTCACCCTAACACGTACCCTAACCCTAACCCCTACCCTAACCCTAACGCGTTCCCTAATCCTAACTCGTACCCTAAACCGAGCCCTAACCCTAACACTAACCCTAACCCTAACCCTAACCCTAACCCATACCCTACGCCCTACCCGAACCCCTCCCCGAACCCGTACCCTAAGCCATACCCTAGCCCTCACCCTAACCCTAACCCTAACCCTAAGCTACCCTTGACTGCTTCTGCCTCCAATAGATTTCCTAAGCACTAGTGTTTTAAGGAACAGGTTAAAAAGAGAATCGTCATGTGATTTCTTGATAATGGGTGTGTTCCTTATCTTCTCCTCGTGTCTAAACTCTTCTCCATGGCTGGACCCCCAAATAATATTCCTTTATGTGCTAAGGGGTATCTAGAGAGTGGGATAGGTTTAATAACTACCCTCACCCTAACGCGTACCCTAACCCTAACCCCTACCCTAACACTAACGCGTACCCTAATCCTAACCCGTACCCTAAACCGAGCCCTAACCCTAACACTAGCCCTAACCCTAACCCTAACCCATACCCTAGGCCCTACCCGAACCCCTCCCCGAACCCGTACCCTAAGCCGTACCCTAACCCTCACCCTAACCCTAAGCTACCCTTGACTGCTTCTGCCTCCAATAGATTTCCTAACCACTAGTGTTTTAAGGAACAGTTTAAAAAGAGAATCATATTGTGATTTCTTGATAATGGGTGTGTTCCTTATCTTCTCCTAGTGTCTAAACCCTTCTCCATGGCTGGACGCCCAAATAATATTCCTTTACGTGCTAAGGGGTATCTAGAGAGTGGGATAGGTTTAATAACTACCCTCACCCTAAAGCGTACCCTAACCCTAACCCCTACCCTAACCCTAACGCATACCCTAATCCTAACCCGTAACCTAAACCGAGCCCTAACCCTGACACTAGCCCTAACCCTAACCCTAACCCATACCCTACGCCCTACCCGAACCCCTCCCCGAACCCGTATCGTAAGCCGTACCCTAACCCTCACCCTAACCCTAACGCTAACCCTAAGCTACCCTTGACTGCTTCTGCCTCCAATAGATTTCCTAAGCACTAGTGTTTTAAGGAACGGGTTGAAAAGAGAATCCTAATGTGATTTCTTGATAATGGGTGTGTTCCTTATCTTCTACTAGTGTCTAAACTCTTCTCCATGGCTGGATCCCCAAATAATATTCCTTTATGTGCTAAGGGGTATCTAGAGAGTGGGATAGGTTTAATAACTAACCTCACCCTATCGCGTACCCTAACCCTAACACCTACCCTAACACTAACGCGTACCCTAATCCTAACCCGTACCCTAAACCGAGCCCTAACCCTAACAGTAACCCTAACCCTAACCCTAACCCATACCCTACGCCCTACCCGAACCCCTCCCTGAACCCGTACCCTAAACCGTACCCTAACCCTCACCCTAACCCTAACCCTAACCCTAAGCTACCCTTGACTGCTTCTGCCTCCAATAGATTTCCTCAGCACTAGTGTTTTAAGGAATAGGTTAAAAAGAGAATCCTAATGTGATTTCTTCATAATGGGTGTGATCTTTATCTTATCCTAGTGTCGAAACTCTTCTCCATGGCTGGACCCCAAAATAATATTCCTTTACGTGCTAAGGGGTATCTACAGAGTGGGATAGGTTTAATAACTACCCTAACCCTAATGCGTACCCTAACCCTAACCCCTACCCTAACACTAACGCATACACTAATCCTAAACCGTACCCTAAACCGAGCCCTAACCCTAACACTAACCCTAACCCTAACCCTAACCCATACCCTACGCCCTACCCGAACCCCTCACCTAACCCGTACCCTAAGCCGTACCCTAACCCTAACCCTAATGCTAAGCTACCCTTGACTGCTTCTGCCTGCAATAGATTTCGTAAACAGTAGTGTTTTAAAAAACAGGTTCAAAAGAGAATCCTAATGTGACTTCTTGATAATGGGTGTGTTCCTTATCTTATCCTGGTGTCTAAACTCTTCTCCATGGCTGGACCCCCAAATAATATTCTTTTACGTCCTAAGGAGTATCTAGAGAGTGGGATAGGTTTAATAACTACACTCACCCTAACGCGTACCCTAACCCTAACCCCTACCCTAACCCTAACGCATACCCTAATCCTAACCCATACCATAAACCGAGACCTAACATTAACACTAACCCTAACCCTAACCCTAACCCATACCCTACGCCCTACCCGAACCCCTCCCCGAACCCGTGCCCTAAGCCGTACCCTAACCCTCACACTAACCCTAACCCTAACCCTAAGCTACCCTTGACGGCTTCTGCCTCCAATAGATTTCCTAAGCACTAGTGTTTTAAGGAACAGGTTAAAAAGAGAATCCTAATGTGATTTTGTGATAATGGGTGTGTTCCTTATCTTCTCCTCGTGTCTAAACTCTTCTCCATGGATGGACCCCCAAATAATATTACTTTATGTGCTAAGGGGTATCTAGAGAGTTTGATAGGTTTAATAACTACCCTCACCCTATCGCGTACCCTAACCCTAACCCCTACCCTAACCCTAACGCGTACCCTAATCCTAACCCGTACCCTAAACCGAGCCCTAATCCTAACACTAACCCTAACCCTAACCCTAACCCATACCCTACGCCCTACCCGAACCCCTCCCCGAACCCGTACCCTAAGCCATACCCTAGCCCTCACCATAACCCAAACCCTAACCCTAAGCTACCCTTGACTGCTTCTGCCTCCAATAGATTTCCTAAGCACTAGTGTTTTAAGGAACAGGTTAAAAAGAGAATCCTAATGTGATTTCGTGATAATGGGTGTGTTCCTTATCTTCTCCTAGTGTCTAAACTCTTCTCCATGGCTGGACCCCCAAATAATATTCCTTTACGTGCTAAGGGGTATCTAGAGAGTGTGATAGGTTTAATAACTACCCTCACCCTAACGTGTACCCTAACCCTAACCCCTACACTAAGCCTAACGCGTGCCCTAATCCTAACCCGTACCCCAAACCGAGCCCTAACCCTAACACTAGCCCTAACCCTAACCCTAACCCATACCCTACGCCCTACCGGAACCCCTCCACGAACCCGTACCCTAAGCCATACCCTAAACCTCACCCTAACCCTAACCCTAACCCTAAGCTACCCTTGACTGCTTCTGCCTCCAATAGATTTCCTAAGCGCTAGTGTTTTAAGGAACAGGTTAAAAAGAGAATCCTAATGTGATTTCTTGATAATGGGTGTGTTCCTTATCTTCTCCTAGTGTCTAAACTCTTCTCCATGGCTGGACCCCCAAATAATATTCCTTTACGTGCTAAGGGGTATCTAGAGAGTGGGATAGGTTTAATAACTACCCTCACCCTATCGCATACCCTAACCCTAACCCCTACCCTAACACTAACGCGTACCCTAATCCTAACCCGTACCCTAAACCGAGCCCTAACCCTAACACTAACCCTAACCCTAACCCTAACCCATAGCCTACGCCCTACCCGAACCCCTCCCCGAACCCGTACCCTAAGCCGTACCCTAACCCTCACCCTAACCCTAACCCTAACCCTAAGCTACCCTTGACGGCTTCTGCCTCCAATAGATTTCCTAAGCACTAGTGTTTTAAGGAACAGGTTAAAAAGAGAATCCTAATGTGATTTCTTGATAATGGGTGTGTTCCTTATCTTCTCCTAGTGTCTAAACTCTTCTCCATGGCTGGACCCCCAATAATATTCCTGTACGTGCTAAGGGGTATCTAGAGAGTGGGATAGGTTTAATAACTACCCTCACCCTAACGCGTACACTAACCCTAACACGTACCCTAATCCTAACCCGTACCCTAAACCGAGCCCTAACCCTAACACTAACCCTAACCCTAACCCTAACACATACCCTACGCCCTACCCGAACACCTCCCCGAACCAGTGCCCTAAGCCGTACCCTAACCCTCACCCTAACCCTAACCCTAACCCTAAGCTACCCTTGACGGCTTCTGCCTCCAATAGATTTCCTAAGCACTAGTGTTTTAAGGAACATGTTAAAAAGAGAATCCTAATGTGATTTCTTGATAATGGGTGTGTTCCTTATCTTCTCCTCGTGTCTAAACTCTCCTCCATGGATGGACCCCCAAATAATATTCCTTTATGTGCTAAGGGGTATCTAGAGAGTGTGATAGTTTTAATAACTACCCTCACCCTATCGCGTACCCTAACCCTAACCCCTACCCTAACCCTAACGCGTACCCTAATCCTAACCCGTACCCTAAACCGAGCCCTAATCCTAACACTAACCCTAACCCTAACCCTAACCCATACCCTACGCCCTACCCGAACCCCTCCCCGAACCCGTAACCTAAGCCATACCCTAGCCCTCACCCTAACCCAAACCCTAACCCTAAGCTACCCTTGACTGCTTCTGCCTCCAATAGATTTCCTAAGCACTAGTGTTTTAAGGAACAGGTTAAAAAGAGAATCCTAATGTGATTTCGTGATAATGGGTGTGTTCCTTATCTTCTCCTAGTGTCTAAACTCTTCTCCATGGCTGGACCCCCAAATAATATTCCTTTACGTGCTAAGGGGTATCTAGAGAGTGGGATAGGTTTAATAACTACCCTCACCCTAACGCGTACCCTAACACTAACCCCTACCCTAACCTTAACGCGTACCCTAATCCTAACCCATACCCTAAACTGAGCCCTAACCCTAACACTAACTCTAACCCTAACCCTAACCCATACCCTACGCCCTACCCGAACGCCTCCCCGAACCCGTACCTTAAGCCGTACCCTAACCCTCACCCTAACCCTAACCCTAACCCTAAGCTACCCTTGACGGCTTCTGCCTCCAAAAGATTTCCTAAGCACTAGTGATTTAAGGAACAGGTTAAAAAGAGAATCCTAATGTGATTTATTGATAATGGTTGTGTTCCTTATCTTCTCCTCGTGTCTAAACTCTTCTCCATGGCTGGACCCCCAAATAATATTCCTTTACGTGCTAAGGGGTATCTAGAGAGTGGGATAGGTTTAATAACTACCCTCACCCTAACGCGTACCCTAACCCTAACCCCTACCCTAACCCTATCGCATACCCTAATCCTAACCCGTACCCTAAACCGAGCCCTAACCCTAACACTAGCCCTAACCCTAACCCTAACCCATACCCTACGCCCTACCCGAACCCCTCCCCGAACCCTTATCGTAAGCCGTACCCTAACCCTCACCCTAACCCTAACCCTAACCCTAAGCTACCCTTGACGGCTTCTGCCTCCAATAGATTTCCTAAGCACTAGTGTTTTAAGGAACTGGTTAAAAAGAGAATCCTAATGTGATTTCTTGATAATGGGTGTGTTCCTTATCTTCTCCTCGTGTCTAAACTCTTCTCCATGGCTGGACCCCCAAATAATATTCCTTTACCTGCTAAGGGGTATCTAGAGAGTGTGATAGGTTTAATAACTACACCCACCCTAACGCGTACCCTAACCCTAACCCCTACCCTAACCCTAACGCGTACCCTAATCCTAACCCATACCCTAAACCGAGCCCTAACCCTAACACTAACCCTAAAGCTAATCCTAACCCATACCCTACGCCCTACCCGAACCCCTCCCCGAACCCATACCCTAAGCCATACCCTAACCCTCACCCTAACCCTAACCCTAACCCTAAGCTACCCTTGACTGCTTCTGCCTCCAATAGATTTCCTAAGCACTAGTGTTTTAAGGAACAGGTTAAAAAGAGAATCCTAATGTGATTTCTTGATAATGGGTGTGTTCCTTATCTTCTCCTATTGTCTAAACTCTTCTCCATGGCTGGACCCCCAAATAATATTCCTTTACGTGCTCAGGGGTATCTAGAGAGTGGGATAGGTTTAATAACTAACCTGACCCTATCGCGTACCCTAACCCTAACACCTACCCTAACACTAACACGTACCCTAATCCTAACCCGTACCCTAAACCGAGCCCTAACCCTAACCCTAACCCTAACCCTAACCCTAACCCATACCCTACGCCCTACCCGAACCCCTCCCCGAACCCGTACCCTAAGCCGTACCCTAACCCTCACCCTAACCCTAACCCTAACCCTAAGCTACCCTTGACTGCTTCTGCCTCCAATAGATTTCCTAACCACTAGTGTTTTAAGGAACAGTTTAAAAAGAGAATCATATTGTGATTTCTTGATAATGGGTGTGTTCCTTATCTTCTCCTAGTGTCTAAACCCTTCTCCATTGCTGGACGCCCAAATAATATTCCTTTACGTGCTAAGGGGTATCTAGAGAGTGGGATAGGTTTAATAACTACCGTCACCCTAAAGCGTACCCTAACCCTAACCCCTACCCTAACACTAACGCGTACCCTAATCCTAACCCGTACCCTAAACCGAGCCCTAACCCTAACACTAACCCTAACCCTAACTCTAACCCATACCCTACGCCCTACATGAACCCCTCCCCGAACCCGTACCCTAAGCCGTACCCTAACCCTCACCCTAACCCTAACCCTAACCCTAAGCTACCCTTGACGGCTTCTGCCTCCAATAGATTTCCTAAGCACTAGTGATTTAAGAACAGGTTAAAAAGAGAATCCTAATGTGATTTCTTGATAATGGGTGTGTTCCTTATCTTCTCCTCGTGTCTAAACTCTTCTCCATGGCTGGACCCCCAAATAATATTCCTTTACGTGCTAAGGGCTATCTAGAGAGTGGGATAGGTTTAATAACTACCCTCACTCTAACGCGTATCCTAACCCTAACCCCTACCCTAACCCTAACGCATACCCTAATCCTAACCCGTACCCTAAACCGAACCCTAACCCTAACACTAACCCTAACCCTAACCCTTACCCATACCCTACGCCCTACCCGAACCCCTCCCCGAACCCGTACCCTAAGCCATACCCTAACCCTCACCCTAACCCTAACCCTAAGCTACCCTTGACTGCTTCTGCCTCCAATAGATTTCCTAAGCACTACTGTTTTAAGGAACAGGTTAAAAAGAGAATCCTAATGTGATTTCGTGATAATGGGTGTGTTCCTTATCTTCTCCTAGTGTCTAAACTCTTCTCCATGGCTGGACCCCCAATAATATTCCTGTACGTGCTAAGCGGTATCTAGAGAGTGGGATAGGTTTAATAACTACCCTCACCCTAACGCGTACACTAACCCTAACGCGTACCCTAATCCTAACCCGTACCCTAAACCGAGCCCTAACCCTAACACTAACCCTAACCCTAACCCTAAACCATACACTACGCCCTACCCGAACCCCTCCCCGAACCCGTGCCCTAAGCCGTACCCTAACCCTCACCCTAAACCTAACCCTAACCCTAACCCTAAGCTACCCTTGACGGCTTCTGCCTCCAATAGATTTCCTAAGCACTAGTGTTTTAAGGAACATGTTAAAAAGAGAATCTTAATGTGATTTCTTGATAATGGGTGTGTTCCTTATCTTCTCCTCGTGTCTAAACTCTTCTCCATGGCTGGACCCCCAAATAATATTCCTTTACGTGCTAAGGGGTATCTAGAGAGTGGGATAGGTTTAATAACTAACCTCACCCTAACGCGTACCCTAACCCTAACACCTACCCTAACACTAACGCGTACCCTAAACCTAACCCGTACCCTAAACCGAGCCCTAACCCTAACACTAACCCTAACCCTAACCCTAACCCATACCCTACGCCCTACCCGAACCCCTCCCCGAACCCGTACCCTAAGCCATACCCTATCCCTCACCCTAACCCTAACCCTAACCCTAAGCTACCCTTGACTGCTTCTGCCTCCAATAGATTTCCGAAGCACTAGTGTTTTAAGGAACAGGTTAAAAAGAGAATCCTAATGTGATTCCGTGATAATGGGTGTGTTCCTTATCTTCTCCTCGTGTCTAAACTCTTCTCCATGGATGGACCCCCAAATAATATTCCTTTACGTGCTAAGGGGTATCTAGAGAGTGGGATAGGTTTAATAACTACCCTCACCCTAAAGCGTACCCTAACCCTAACCCCTACCCTAACACTAACGCGTACCCTAATCCTAACCCGAACCCTTAACCTAGCCCTAACCCTAACACAAACCCTAACCCTAAATCTAACCCATACCCTACGCCCTACCCGAATCCCTCCCCGAACCCGTACCCTAAGCCATACCGTAACCCTCACCCTAACCCTACCCCTAACCCTAAGCTACCCTTGACGGCTTCTGCCTCCAATAGATTTCCTAAGCACTAGTGATTTAAGGAACAGGTTAAAAAGAGAATCCTAATGTGATTTCTTGATAATGGGTGTGTTCCTTATCTTCTCCTCTTGTCTAAACGCTTTTCCATGGCTGGACCCCCAAATAATATTCCTTTACATGCTAAGGGGTATCTAGAGAGTGTGATAGGTTTAATAACTACCCTCACCCTAACGTGTACCCTAACCCTAACCACTACCCTAAACCTAACGAGTACCCTAATCCTAACCCGTACCCTAAACCGAGCCCTAACCCTAACACTAACCCTAACCCTAACTCTAACCCATACTCTACGCCCTACCTGAACCCCTCCCCGAACCCGTACCCTAAGCCGTACCCTAACCCTCACCCTAACCCTAACCCTAACCCTAAGCTACCCTTGACGGCTTCTGCCTCCAATAGATTTCCTAAGCACTAGTGATTTAAGGAACAGGTTAAAAAGAGAATCCTAATGTGATTTCTTGATAATGGGTGTGTTCCTTATCTTCTCCTCGTGTCTAAACTCTTCTCCATGGCTGGACCCCCAAATAATATTCCTTTACGTGCTAAGGGCTATCTAGAGAGTGGGATAGGTTTAATAACTACCCTCACTCTAACGCGTATCCTAACCCTAACCCCTACCCTAACCCTAACGCATACCCTAATCCTAACCCGTACCCTAAACCGAGCCCTAACCCTAACACTAGCCCTAACCCTAACCCTAACCCATACCCTACGCCCTACCCGAACCCCTCCCCGAACCCGTACCCTAAGCCGTACCCTAACCCTCACCCTAACCCTAACCCTAACCCTAAGCTACCCTTGACTGCTTCTGCCTCCAATAGATTTCCTAAGCACTAGTGTTTTAAGGAACAGGTTAAAAAGAGAATCCTAATGTGATTTCTTGATAATGGTTGTGTTCCTTATATTCTCCTCGTGTCTAAACTCTTCTCCAAGGCTGGACCCCCAAATAATACTCCTTTACGTGCTAAGGGGTATCTAGAGAGTGTGATAGGTTTAATAACTACCCCCACCCTAACGCGTACCCTAACCCTAACGCGTACCCTAATCCTAACCCGTAACCTAAACCGAGCCCTAACCCTAACACTAACCCTAACCCTAACCCTAACCCATACCCTACACCCTACCCGAACCCCTCCCCGAACCCGTACCCTAAGCCATACCCTAACCCTCACCCTAACCCTAACCCTAACCCTAAGCTACCCTTGACTGCTTCTGCCTCCAATAGATTTCCTAAGCACTAGTGTTTTAAGGAACAGGTTAAAAAGAGAATCCTAATGTGATTTCGTGATAATGGGTGTGTTCCTTATCTTCTCCTAGTGTCTAAACTCTTCTCCATGGCTGGACCCCCAATAATATTCCTGTACGTGCTAAGGGGTATCTAGAGAGTGGGATAGGTTTAATAACTACCCTCACCCTAACGCGTACACTAACCCTAACACGTACCCTAATCCTAACCCGTACCCTAAACCGAGCCCTAACCCTAACACTAACCCTAACCCTAACCCTAACCCATACCCTACGCCATACCTGAACCCCTCCCCGAAACCGTGCCCTAAGCCGTACCCTAACCCTCACCCTAAACCTAACCCTAACACTAACCCTAAGCTACCCTTGACGGCTTCTGCCTCCAATAGATTTCCTAAGCACTAGTGTTTTAAGGAACATGTTAAAAAGAGAATCCTAATGTGATTTCTTGATAATGGGTGTGTTCCTTATCTTCTCCTCGTGTCTAAACACTTCTCCATGGCTGGACCCGCAAATAATATTACTTTATGTGCTAAGGGGTATCTAGAGAGTGTGACAGGTTTAATAACTACCCTCACCCTAACACGTACCCTAACCCTAACACCTACCCTAACCCTAACGCGTACCCTAATCCTAACCCGTACCCTAAACCGAGCCCTAACCATAACACTAACCCTAACCCATACCCTACGCCCTACCCGAACCCCTCCCCGAACCCGTACCGTAAGCCATACCCTAGCCCTCACCCTAACCCTAACCCTAACCCTAAGCTACCCTTGACTGCTTCTGCCTCCAATAGATTTCCTAAGCACTAGTGTTTTAAGGAACAGGTTAAAAAGAGAATCCTAATGTGTTTTCGTGATAATGGGTGTGTTCCTTATCTTCTCCTAGTGTCTAAACTCTTCTCCATGGCTGGACCCCCAAATAATATTCCTTTACGTGCTAAGGGGTATCTAGAGAGTGGGATAGGTTTAATAACTACCCTCACCCTAACGCGTACCCTAACCCTAACCCCTACCCTAACCCTAACGCGTACCCTAATCCTAACCCATACCCTAAACCGAGCCCTAACCCTAACACTAACTCTAACCCTAACCCTAACCCATACCCTACGCCCTACCCGAATCCCTCCCTGAACCCGTACCCTAAACCGTACCCTAACCCTCACCCTAACCCTAACCCTAACCCTAAGCTACCCTTGACGGCTTCTGCCTCCAATAGATTTCCTAAGCACTAGTGATTTAAGGAACAGGTTAAAAAGAGAATCCTAATGTGATTTCTTGATAATGGGTGTGTTCCTTATCTTCTCCTCGTGTCTAAACTCTTCTCCATGGCTGGACCCCCAAATAATATTCCTTTACGTGCTAAGGGCTATCTAGAGAGTGGGATAGGTTTAATAACTACCCTCACTCTAACGCGTATCCTAACCCTAACCCCTACCCTAACCCTAACGCATACCCTAATCCTAACCCGTACCCTAAACGGAACCCTATCCCTAACACTAACCCTAACCCTAACCCTTACCCATACCCTACGCCCTACCCGAACCCCTCCCCGAACCCGTACCCTAAGCCATACCCTAACCCTCACCCTAACCCTAACCCTAAGCTACCCTTGACTGCTTCTGCCTCCAATAGATTTCCTAAGCACTACTGTTTTAAGGAACAGGTTAAAAAGAGAATCCTAATGTGATTTCGTGATAATGGGTGTGTTCCTTATCTTCTCCTAGTGTCTAAACTCTTCTCCATGGCTGGACCCCCAATAATATTCCTGTACGTGCTAAGCGGTATCTAGAGAGTGGGATAGGTTTAATAACTACCCTCACCCTAACGCGTACACTAACCCTAACGCGTACCCTAATCCTAACCCGTACCCTAAACCGAGCCCTAACCCTAACACTAACCCTAACCCTAACCCTAAACCATACCCTACGCCCTACCCGAACCCCTCCCCGAACCCGTGCCCTAAGCCGTACCCTAACCCTCACCATAAACCTAACCCTAACCCTAACCCTAAGCTACCCTTGACGGCTTCTGCCTCCAATAGATTTCCTAAGCACTAGTGTTTTAAGGAACATGTTAAAAAGAGAATCTTAATGTGATTTCTTGATAATGGGTGTGTTCCTTATCTTCTCCTCGTGTCTAAACTCTTCTCCATGGCTGGACCCCCAAATAATATTCCTTTACGTGCTAAGGGGTATCTAGAGAGTGGGATAGGTTTAATAACTAACCTCACCCTAACGCGTACCCTAACCCTAACACCTACCCTAACACTAACGCGTACCCTAAACCTAACCCGTACCCTAAACCGAGCCCTAACCCTAACACTAACCCTAACCCTAACCCTAACCCATACCCTACGCCCTACCCGAACCCCTCCCCGAACCCGTACCCTAAGCCATACCCTATCCCTCACCCTAACCCTAACCCTAACCCTAAGCTACCCTTGACTGCTTCTGCCTCCAATAGATTTCCGAAGCACTAGTGTTTTAAGGAACAGGTTAAAAAGAGAATCCTAATGTGATTCCGTGATAATGGGTGTGTTCCTTATCTTCTCCTCGTGTCTAAACTCTTCTCCATGGATGGACCCCCAAATAATATTCCTTTACGTGCTAAGGGGTATCTAGAGAGTGGGATAGGTTTAATAACTACCCTCACCCTAAAGCGTACCCTAACCCTAACCCCTACCCTAACACTAACGCGTACCCTAATCCTAACCCGAACCCTTAACCTAGCCCTAACCCTAACACAAACCCTAACCCTAAATCTAACCCATACCCTACGCCCTACCCGAATCCCTCCCCGAACCCGTACCCTAAGCCGTACCGTAACCCTCACCCTAACCCTACCCCTAACCCTAAGCTACCCTTGACGGCTTCTGCCTCCAATAGATTTCCTAAGCACTAGTGATTTAAGGAACAGGTTAAAAAGAGAATCCTAATGTGATTTCTTGATAATGGGTGTGTTCCTTATCTTCTCCTCTTGTCTAAACGCTTTTCCATGGCTGGACCCCCAAATAATATTCCTTTACATGCTAAGGGGTATCTAGAGAGTGTGATAGGTTTAATAACTACCCTCACCCTAACGTGTACCCTAACCCTAACCACTACACTAAACCTAACGAGTACCCTAATCCTAACCCGTACCCTAAACCGAGCCCTAACCCTAACACTAACCCTAACCCTAACTCTAACCCATACCCTACGCCCTACCTGAACCCCTCCCCGAACCCGTACCCTAAGCCGTACCCTAACCCTCACCCTAACCCTAACCCTAAACCTAAGCTACCCTTGACGGCTTCTGCCTCCAATAGATTTCCTAAGCACTAGTGATTTAAGGAACAGGTTAAAAAGAGAATCCTAATGTGATTTCTTGATAATGGGTGTGTTCCTTATCTTCTCCTCGTGTCTAAACTCTTCTCCATGGCTGGACCCCCAAATAATATTCCTTTACGTGCTAAGGGCTATCTAGAGAGTGGGATAGGTTTAATAACTACCCTCACTCTAACGCGTATCCTAACCCTAACCCCTACCCTAACCCTAACGCATACCCTAATCCTAACCCGTACCCTAAACCGAGCCCTAACCCTAACACTAGCCCTAACCCTAACCCTAACCCATACCCTACGCCCTACCCGAACCCCTCCCCGAACCCGTACCCTAACCCTCACCCTAACCCTAACCCTAACCCTAAGCTACCCTTGACTGCTTCTGCCTCCAATAGATTTCCTAAGCACTAGTGTTTTAAGGAACAGGTTAAAAAGAGAATCCTAATGTGATTTCTTGATAATGGTTGTGTTCCTTATATTCTCCTCGTGTCTAAACTCTTCTCCAAGGCTGGACCCCCAAATAATACTCCTTTACGTGCTAAGGGGTATCTAGAGAGTGTGATAGGTTTAATAACTACCCCCACCCTAACGCGTACCCTAACCCTAACGCGTACCCTAATCCTAACCCGTAACCTAAACCGAGCCCTAACCCTAACACTAACCCTAACCCTAACCCTAACCCATACCCTACACCCTACCCGAACCCCTCCCCGAACCCGTACCCTAAGCCATACCCTAACCCTCACCCTAACCCTAACCCTAACCCTAAGCTACCCTTGACTGCTTCTGCCTCCAATAGATTTCCTAAGCACTAGTGTTTTAAGGAACAGGTTAAAAAGAGAATCCTAATGTGATTTCGTGATAATGGGTGTGTTCCTTATCTTCTCCTAGTGTCTAAACTCTTCTCCATGGCTGGACCCCCAATAATATTCCTGTACGTGCTAAGGGGTATCTAGAGAGTGGGATAGGTTTAATAACTACCCTCACCCTAACGCGTACACTAACCCTAACACGTACCCTAATCCTAACCCGTACCCTAAACCGAGCCCTAACCCTAACACTAACCCTAACCCTAACCCTAACCCATACCCTACGCCATACCTGAACCCCTCCCCGAAACCGTGCCCTAAGCCGTACCCTAACCCTCACCCTAAACCTAACCCTAACACTAACCCTAAGCTACCCTTGACGGCTTCTGCCTCCAATAGATTTCCTAAGCACTAGTGTTTTAAGGAACATGTTAAAAAGAGAATCCTAATGTGATTTCTTGATAATGGGTGTGTTCCTTATCTTCTCCTCGTGTCTAAACTCTTCTCCATGGCTGGACCCCCAAATAATATTCCTTTACGTGCTAAGGGCTATCTAGAGAGTGGGATAGGTTTAATAACTACCCTCACCCTAACGTGTACCCTAACCCTAACCACTACCCTAAACCTAACGAGTACCCTAATCCTAACCCGTACCCTAAACCGAGCCCTAACCCTAACACTAACCCTAACCCTAACTCTAACCCATACCCTACGCCCTACCTGAACCCCTCCCCGAACCCGTACCCTAAGCCGTACCCTAACCCTCACCCTAACCCTAACCCTAACCCTAAGCTACCCTTGACGGCTTCTGCCTCCAATAGATTTCCTAAGCACTAGTGATTTAAGGAACAGGTTAAAAAGAGAATCCTAATGTGATTTCTTGATAATGGGTGTGTTCCTTATCTTCTCCTCGTGTCTAAACTCTTCTCCATGGCTGGACCCCCAAATAATATTCCTTTACGTGCTAAGGGCTATCTAGAGAGTGGGATAGGTTTAATAACTACCCTCACTCTAACGCGTATCCTAACCCTAACCCCTACCCTAACCCTAACGCATACCCTAATCCTAACCCGTACCCTAAACCGAGCCCTAACCCTAACACTAGCCCTAACCCTAACCCTAACCCATACCCTACGCCCTACCCGAACCCCTCCCCGAACCCGTACCCTAAGCCGTACCCTAACCCTCAACCTAACCCTAACCCTAACCCTAAGCTACCCTTGACTGCTTCTGCCTCCAATAGATTTCCTAAGCACTAGTGTTTTAAGGAACAGGTTAAAAAGAGAATCCTAATGTGATTTCTTGATAATGGTTGTGTTCCTTATATTCTCCTCGTGTCTAAACTCTTCTCCAAGGCTGGACCCCCAAATAATACTCCTTTACGTGCTAAGGGGTATCTAGAGAGTGTGATAGGTTTAATAACTACCCCCACCCTAACGCGTACCCTAACCCTAACGCGTACCCTAATCCTAACCCGTAACCTAAACCGAGCCCTAACCCTAACACTAACCCTAACCCTAACCCTAACCCATACCCTACACCCTACCCGAACCCCTCCCCGAACCCGTACCCTAAGCCATACCCTAACCCTCACCCTAACCCTAACCCTAACCCTAAGCTACCCTTGACTGCTTCTGCCTCCAATAGATTTCCTAAGCACTAGTGTTTTAAGGAACAGGTTAAAAAGAGAATCCTAATGTGATTTCGTGATAATGGGTGTGTTCCTTATCTTCTCCTAGTGTCTAAACTCTTCTCCATGGCTGGACCCCCAATAATATTCCTGTACGTGCTAAGGGGTATCTAGAGAGTGGGATAGGTTTAATAACTACCCTCACCCTAACGCGTACACTAACCCTAACACGTACCCTAATCCTAACCCGTACCCTAAACCGAGCCCTAACCCTAACACTAACCCTAACCCTAACCCATACCCTACGCCATACCTGAACCCCTCCCCGAAACCGTGCCCTAAGCCGTACCCTAACCCTCACCCTAAACCTAACCCTAACACTAACCCTAAGCTACCCTTGACGGCTTCTGCCTCCAATAGATTTCCTAAGCACTAGTGTTTTAAGGAACATGTTAAAAAGAGAATCCTAATGTGATTTCTTGATAATGGGTGTGTTCCTTATCTTCTCCTCGTGTCTAAACTCTTCTCCATGGCTGGACCCCCAAATAATATTCCTTTATGTGCTAAGGGGTATCTAGAGAGTGTGACAGGTTTAATAACTACCCTCACCCTAACACGTACCCTAACCCTAACACCTACCCTAACCCTAACGCGTACCCTAATCCTAACCCGTACCCTAAACCGAGCCCTAACCATAACACTAACCCTAACCCATACCCTACGCCCTACCCGAACCCCTCCCCGAACCCGTACCGTAAGCCATACCCTAGCCCTCACCCTAACCCTAACCCTAACCCTAAGCTACCCTTGACTGCTTCTGCCTCCAATAGATTTCCTAAGCACTAGTGTTTTAAGGAACAGGTTAAAAAGAGAATCCTAATGTGTTTTCGTGATAATGGGTGTGTTCCTTATCTTCTCCTAGTGTCTAAACTCTTCTCCATGGCTGGACCCCCAAATAATATTCCTTTACGTGCTAAGGGGTATCTAGAGAGTGGGATAGGTTTAATAACTACCCTCACCCTAACGCGTACCCTAACCCTAACCCCTACCCTAACACTAACGCGTACCCTAATCCTAACCCATACCCTAAACCGAGCCCTAACCCTAACACTAACTCTAACCCTAACCCTAACCCATACCCTACGCCCTACCCGAATCCCTCCCTGAACCCGTACCCTAAACCGTACCCTAACCCTCACCCTAACCCTAACCCTAACCCTAAGCTACCCTTGACGGCTTCTGCCTCCAATAGATTTCCTAAGCACTAGTGATTTAAGGAACAGGTTAAAAAGAGAATCCTAATGTGATTTCTTGATAATGGGTGTGTTCCTTATCTTCTCCTCGTGTCTAAACTCTTCTCCATGGCTGGACCCCCAAATAATATTCCTTTACGTGCTAAGGGGTATCTAGAGAGTGGGATAGGTTTAATAACTACCCTCACCCTAACGCGTACCCTAACCCTAACCCCTACCCTAACCCTAACGCATACTCTAATCCTAACCCGTACCCTAAACCGAGCCCTAACCCTAACACTAGCCCTAACCCTAACCCTAACCCATACCCTACGCCCTACCCGAACCCCTCCCCGAAACCGTATCGTAAGCCGTACCCTAACCCTCACCCTAACCCTGACCCTAACCCTAAGCTACCCTTGACTGCTTCTGCCTCCAATAGATTTCCTAAGCACTAGTGTTTTAAGGAACAGGTTAAAAAGAGAATCCTAATGTGATTTCTTGATAATGGGTGTGTTCCTTATCTTCTCCTCGTGTCTAAACTCTTCTCCATGGCTGGACCCCCAAATAATATTCCTTTACGTGCTAATGGGTATCTAGAGAGTGTGATAGGTTTAATAACTACCCTCACCCTAACACGTACCCTAACCCTAACCCCTACCCTAACCCTAACGCGTTCCCTAATCCTAACCCATACCCTAAACCGAGCCGTAACCCTAACACTAACCCTAACCCTAACCCTAACCCATACCCTATGCCCTACCCGAACCCCTCCCTGAACCCGTACCCTAAACCGTACCCTAACCCTCACCCTAACCCTAACCCTAACCCTAAGCTACCCTTGACGGCTTCTGCCTCCAATAGATTTCCTAAGCACTATTGTTTTAAGGAACAGGTTAAAAAGAGAATCCTAATGTGATTTCGTGATAATGGGTGTGTTCCTTATCTTCTCCTCGTGTCTAAACTCTTCTCCATGGCTGGACCCCCAATAATATTCCTGTACGTGCTAAGGGGTATCTAGAGAGTGGGATAGGTTTAATAACTACCCTCACCCTAACGCGTACACTAACCCTAACGCGTACCCTAATCCTAACCCGTACCCTAAACCGAGCCCTAACCCTAACACTAACCCTAACCCTAACACTAACCCATACCCTACGCCCTACCCGAACCCCTCCCCGAACCCGTGCCCTAAGCCGTACCCTAACCCTCACCCTAAACCTAACCCTAACCCTAACCCTAAGCTACCCTTGACGGCTTCTGCCTCAAATAGATTTCCTAAGCACTAGTGTTTTAAGGAACATGTTAAAAAGAGAATCCTAATGTGATTTCTTGATAATGGGTGTGTTCCTTATCTTCTCCTCGTGTCTAAACTCGTCTCCATGGCTGGACCCCCAAATAATATTCCTTTATGTGCTAAGGGGTATCTAGAGAGTGTGATAGGTTTAATAACTACCCTCACCCTAACACGTACCCTAACCCTAACCCCTACCCTAACCCTAACGCATACCCTAATCCTAACCCGTACCCTAAACCGAGCCCTAACCATAACACTAACCCTAACCCATACCCTACGCCCTACCCGCACCCCTCCCCGAACCCGTACCGTAAGCCATACCCTAGCCCTCACCCTAACCCTATCCCTAACCCTAAGCTACCCTTGACTGCTTCTGCCTCCAATAGATTTCCTAAGCACTAGTGTTTTAAGGAACAGGTTAAAAAGAGAATCCTAATGTGTTTTCGTGATAATGGGTGTGTTCCTTATCTTCTCCTAGTGTCTAAACTCTTCTCCATGGCTGGACCCCCAAATAATATTCCTTTACGTGCTAAGGGGTATCTAGAGAGTGGGATAGGTTTAATAACTACCCTCAACCTAACGCGTACCCTAACCCTAACCCCTACCCTAACCCTAACGCGTACCCTAATCCTAACCCATATCCTAAACCGAGCCCTAACCCTAACACTAACTCTAACCCTAACCCTAACCCATACCCTACGCCCTACCCGAACCCCTCCCTGAACCCGTACCCTAAACCGTACCCTAACCCTCACCCTAACCCTAACCCTAACCCTAAGCTACCCTTGACGGCTTCTGCCTCCAGTAGATTTCCTAAGCACTAGTGATTTAAGGAACAGGTTAAAAAGAGAATCCTAATGTGATTTCTTGATAATTGGTGTGTTCCTTATCTTCTCCTCGTGTCTAAACTCTTCTCCATGGCTGGACCCCCAAATAATATTCCTTTACGTGCTAAGGGGTATCTAGAGAGTGGGATAGGTTTAATAACTACCCTCACCCTAACGCGTACCCTAACCCTAACCCCTACCCTAACCCTAACGCATACCCTAATCCTAACCCATACACTAAACCGAGCCCTAACCCTAACACTAGCCCTAACCCTAACCCTAACCCATACCCTACGCCCTACCCGAACCCCTCCCCGAACCCGTACCCTAAGCCGTACCCTAAACCTCACCCTAACCCTAACCCTAACCCTAAGCTACCCTTGACGGCTTCTGCCTCCAATAGATTTCCTAAGCACTAGTGTTTTAAGGAACAGTTTAAAAAGAGAATCATATTGTGATTTCTTGATAATGGGTGTGTTCCTTATCTTCTCCTAGTGTCTAAACTCTTCTCCATGGCTGGACCCCCAAATAATATTCCTTTACGTGCTAAGGGGTATCTAGAGAGTTGGATAGGTTTAATAACTACCCTCACCCTAAAGCGTACCCTAACCCTAACCACTACCCTAACACTAACGCGTACCCTAATCCTAACCCGTACCCTAAACCGAGCCCTAACCCTAACACTAACTCTAACCCTAACCCTAACCCATAACCTACGCCCTACCCGAACCCCTCCCCGAACCCGTACCCTAAGCCATACCCTAACCCTCACCCTATCCCTAACCCTAACCCTAAGCTACCCTTGACTGCTTCTGCCTCCAATAGATTTCCTAAGCACTAGTGTTTTAAGGAATAGGTTAAAAAGAGAATCCTAATGTGATTTCGTGATAATGGGTGTGTTCCTTATCTTCTCCTAGTGTCTAAACTCTTCTCCATGGCTGGACCCCCAATAATATTCCTGTACGTGCTAAGGGGTATCTAGAGAGTGGGATAGGTTTAATAACTACCCTCACCCTAACGCGTACACTAACACTAACGCGTACCGTAATCCTAACCCGTACCCTAAACCGAGCCCTAACCCTAACAGTAACCCTAACCCTAACCCTAACCCATACCCTACGCCCTACCCGAACCCCTCCCCGAACCCGTACCCTAAGCCGTACCCTAATCCTCACCCTAACCCTAACCCTAACCCTAAGCTACCCTTGACTGCTTCTGCCTCCAATAGATTTCCTAAGCACTAGTGTTTTAAGGAACAGGTTAAAAAGAGAATCCTAATGTGATTTCGTGATAATGGGTGTGTTCCTTATGTTCTCCTAGGGTCTAAACTCTTCTCCATGGCTGGACCCCCAATAATATTCCTGTACGTGCTAAGGGGTATCTAGAGAGTGGGATAGGTTTAAAAACTAACCTCACCCTATCGCATACCCTAACCCTAACCCCTACCCTAACCCTAACGCGTACCCTAATCCTAACCCGTACCCTAAACCGAGCCCTAACCCTAACACTAACCCTAACCCTAACCCTAACCCATAGCCTACGCCCTACCCGAACCCCTCCCCGAACACGTACCCTAAGCCGTACCCTAACCCTCACCCTAACCCTAACCCTAACCCTAAGCTACCCTTGACGGCTTCTGCCTCCAATAGATTTCCTAAGCACTAGTGTTTTAAGGAACAGTTTAAAAAGAGAATCATATTGTGATTTCTTGATAATGGGTGTGTTCCTTATCTTCTCCTAGTGTCTAAACTCTTCTCCATGGCTGGACCCCCAAATAATATTCCTTTACGTGCTAAGGGGTATCTAGAGAGTGGGATAGGTTTAATAACTACCCTCACCCTAAAGCGTACCCTAACCCTAACCACTACCCTAACACAAACGCGTACCCTAATCCTAACCCGTACCCTAAACCGAGCCCTAACCCTAACATTAACTCTAACCCTAATCCTAACCCATACCCTACGCCCTACCCGAACCCCTCCCCAAACCCGTACCCTAAGCCATACCCTAACCCTCACCCTAACCCTAACCCTAACCCTAAGCTACCCTTGACTGCTTCTGCCTCCAATAGATTTCCTAAGCACTAGTGTTTAAGGAACAGGTTAAAAAGAGAATCCTAATGTGATTTAGTGATAATGGGTGTGTTCCTTATCTTCTCCTAGTGTCTAAACTCTTTTCCATGGCTGGACCCCCAATAATATTCCTGTACGTGCTAAGGGGTATCTAGAGAGTGGGATAGGTTTAATAACTACCCTCACCCTAACGCGTACACTAACCCTAACGCGTACCCTAATCCTAACCCGTACCCTAAACCGAGCCCTAACCCTAACAGTAACCCTAACCCTAACCCTAACCCATACCCTACGCCCTACCCGAACCCCTCCCCGAAACCGTGCCCTAAGCCGTACCCTAACCCTCACCCTAAACCTAACCCTAACCCTAACCCTAAGCTACCCTTGACGGCTTCTGCCTCCAATAGATTTCCTAAGCACTAGTGTTTTAAGGAACATGTTAAAAAGAGAATCCTAATGTGATTTCTTGATAATGGGTGTGTTCCTTATCTTCTCCTCGTGTCTAAACTCTTCTCCATGGCTGGACCCCCAAATAATATTCCTTTATGTGCTAAGGGGTATCTAGAGAGTGGGATAGGTTTAATAACTACCCTCACCCTAACGCGTACCCTAACCCTAACCCCTACCCTAACCCTAACGCGTACCCTAATCCTAACCCGTACCCTAAACCGAGCCCTAACCCTAATCCTAGCCGTAACCCTAACCCTAACCCATACCCTACGCCCTACCCAAACCCCTCCCCGAAACCGTACCCTAAGCCGTACCCTAACCCTCACCCTAACCCTAACCCTAACCCTAAGCTACCCTTGACTGCTTCTTCCTCCAATAGATTTCCTAACCACTAGTGTTTTAAGGAACAGGTTAAAAAGAGAATCCTAATGTGATTTCGTGATAATGGGTGTGTTCCTTATCTTCTCCTAGTGTCTAAACTCTTCTCCATGGCTGGACCCCCAATAATATTCCTGTACGTGATAAGGGGTATCTAGAGAGTGGGATAGGTTTAAAAACTAACCTCACCCTATCGCATACCCTAACCCTAACCCCTACCCTAACCCTAACGCGTACCCTAATCCTAACCCGTACCCTAAACCGAGCCCTAACCCTAATCCTAGCCGTAACCCTAACCCTAACCCATACCCTACGCCCTACCCGAACCCCTCCCCGAACCCATACCCTAAGCCGTACCCTAACCCTCACCCTAACCCTAACCCTAACCCTAAGCTACCCTTGACGGCTTCTGCCTCCAATAGATTTCCTAAGCACTAGTGTTTTAAGGAACAGGTTAAAAAGAGAATCCTAATGTGATTTCTTGATAATGGGTGTGTTCCTTAACTTCTCCTCGTGTCTAAACTCTTCTCCATTCCTGGACCCCCAAATAATAGTCCTTTACGTGCTAAGGGCTATCTAGAGAGTGGGATAGGTTTAATAACTACCCTCACTCTAACGCGTATCCTAACCCTAACCCCTACCCTAACCCTAACGCATACCCTAATCCTAACCCGTACCCTAAACCGAGCCCTAACCCTAACACTAGCCCTAACCCTAACCCTAAACCATACCCTACGCCCTATCCGAACCCCTCCCCGAACCCGTACCCTAAGCCGTACCCTAACCCTCACCCTAACCCTAACCCTAACCCTAAGCTACCCTTGACGGCTTCTGTTTCCAATAGATTTCCTAAGCACTAGTGTTTTAAGGAACATGTTAAAAAGAGAATCCTAATGTGATTTCTTGATAATTGGTGTGTTCCTTATCTTCTCCTCGTGTCTAAACTCTTCTCTATGGCTGGACCCCCAAATAGTATTCCTTTATGTGCTAAGGGGTATCTAGAGAGTGTGATAGGTTTAATAACTACCCTCACCCTAACGCGTACCCTAACCCTAACCCCTACCCTAACCCTAACGCATACCTTAATCCTAACCCGTAACCTAAACCGAGCCCAAACCCTAACACTAGCCCTAACCCTAACCCTAACCCATACCCTACGCCCTAACCGAACCCCTCCCCGAACCCGTATCGTAAGCCGTACCCTAACCCTCACCCTAACCCTAACCCTAACCCTAAGCTACCCTTGACGGCTTCTGGCTCCAATAGATTTCCTAAGCACTAGTGTTTTAAGGAACTGGTTAAAAAGAGAATCCTAATGTGATTTCTTGATAATGGGTGTGTTCCTTATCTTCTCCTCGTGTCTAAACTCTTCTCCATGGCTGGACCCCCAAATAATATTCCTTTACGTGCTAAGGGGTATCTAGAGAGTGGGATAGGTTTAATAACTACCCTCACCCTAACGCGTACCCTAAACCTAAGCCCTACCCTAACCCTAACGCGTACCCTAATCCTAACCCGTACCCTAAACCGAGCCCTAACCCTAACCCTAGCCCTTACCCTAACCCTAACCCATACCCTACGCCCTACCCAAACCCCTCCCCGAAACCGTACCCTAAGCCGTACCCTAACCCTCACCCTAACCCTAACCCTAACCCTAAGCTACCCTTGACTGCTTCTTCCTCCAATAGATTTCCTAAGCACTAGTGTTTTAAGGAACAGGTTAAAAAGAGAATCCTAATGTGATTTCGTGATAATGGGTGTGTTCCTTATCTTCTCCTAGGGTCTAAACTCTTCTCCATGGCTGGACCCCCAATAATATTCCTGTACGTGCTAAGGGGTATCTAGAGAGTGGGATAGGTTTAAAAACTAACCTCACCCTATCGCATACCCTAACCCTAACCCCTACCCTAACCCTAACGCGTACCCTAATCCTAAACCGTACCCTAAACCGAGCCCTAACCCTAACACTAACCCGAACCCTAACCCTAACCCATAGCATACGCCCTACACGAACCCCTCCCCGAACCCGTACCCTAAGCCGTACCCTAACCCTCACCCTAACCCTAACCCTAACCCTAAGCTACCCTTGACGGCTTCTGCCTCCAATAGATTTCCTAAGCACTAGTGTTTTAAGGAACGGGTTGAAAAGAGAATCCTAATGTGATTTCTTGATAATGGGTGTGTTCCTTATCTTCTCCTAGTGTCTAAACTCTTCTCCATGGCTGGACCCCCAAATAATATTCCTTTACGTGCTAAGGGGTATCTAGAGAGTGGGATAGGTTTAATAACTAACCTCACCCTATCGCGTACCCTAACCCTAACACCTACCCTAACACTAACGCGTACCCTAATCCTAACCCGTACCCTAAACCGAGCCCTAACCCTAACAGTAACCCTAACCCTAACCCTAACCCATACCCTACGCCCTACCCGAACCCCTCCCCGAACCCGTGCCCTAAGCCGTACCCTAACCCTCACCCTAAACCTAACCCTAACCCTAACCCTAAGCTACCCTTGATGGCTTCTGCCTCCAATAGATTTCCTAAGCACTAGTGTTTTAAGGAACATGTTAAAAAGAGAATCCTAATGTGATTTCTTGATAATGGGTGTGTTCCTTATCTTCTCCTCGTGTCTAAACTCTTCTCCATGGCTGGACCCCCAAATAATATTCCTTTATGTGCTAAGGGGTATCTAGAGAGTGTGATAGGTTTAATAACTACCCTCACCCTAACGCGTACCCTAACCCTAACCCCTACCCTAACCCTAACGCATACCCTAATCCTAACACGTAACCTAAACCGAGCCCAAACCCTAACACTAGCCCTAACCCTAACCCTAACCCATACCCTACGCCCTACCCGAACCCCTCCCCGAACCCGTATCGTAAGCCGTACCCTAACCCTCACCCTAACATTAACCCTAACCCTAAGCTACCCTTGACGGCTCCTGCCTCCAATAGATTTCCTAAGCACTAGTGTTTTAAGGAACTGGTTAAAAAGAGAATCCTAATGTGATTTCTTGATAATGGGTGTGTTCCTTATCTGCTCCTAGTGTCTAAACTCTTCCCCATGGCTGGAGCCCCAAATAATATTCCTTTACGTGCTAAGGGGTATCTAGAGAGTGGGATAGGTTTAATAACTACCCTCACCCTAAAGCGTACCCTAACCCTAACCACTACCCTAACACTAACGCGTACCCTAATCCTAACCCGTACCCTAAACCGAGCCCTAACCCTAACACTAGCCCTAACCCTAACCCTAACCCATACCCTACGCCCTACCCAAACCCCTCCCCGAACCCGTACCCTAAGCCGTACCCTAACCCTCACCCTAACCCTAACCCTAACCCTAAGCTACCCTTGACTGCTTCTGCCTCCAATAGATTTCCTAAGCACTAGTGTTTTAAGGAACAGGTTAAAAAGAGAATCCTAATGTGATTTCTTGATAATGGGTGTGTTCCTTATCTTCTCCTCGTGTCTAAACTCTTCTCCATTCCTGGACCCCCAAATAATAGTCCTTTACGTGCTAAGGGGTATCTAGAGAATGTGATAGGTTTAATAACTACCCCCACCCTAATGCGTACCCTAACCCTAACCCCTATCCTAACCCTAACGCGTACCCTAATCTAACCTGTACCCTAAACCGAGCCCTAACCCTAACACTAACCCTAACCCTAACCCTAACCCATACCCTACGCCCTACCCGAACCCCTCCCCGAACCCGTACCCTAAGCCGTACCCTAACCCTCACCCTAACCCTAACCCTAAACCTAAGCTTCCCTTGACGGCTTCTGCCTCCAATAGATTTCCTAAGCACTAGTGTTTTAAGGAACATGTTAAAAAGAGAATCCTAATGTGATTTCTTGATAATGGGTGTGTTCCTTATCTTCTCCTCGTGTCTAAACTCTTCTCCATGGCTGGACCCCCAAATAATATTCCTTTATGTGCTAAGGGGTATCTAGAGAGTGTGATAGGTTTAATAACTCCCCTCACCCTAACACGTACCCTAACCCTAACCCCTGCCCTAACCCTAACGCGTTCCCTAATCCTAACTCGTACCCTAAACCGAGCCCTAACCCTAACACTAACCCTAACCCTAACCCTAACCCATACCCTACGCCCTACCCGAACCCCTCCCCGAACCCGTACCCTAAGCCGTACCCTAACCCTCACCCTAACCCTAACCCTAAACCTAAGCTTCCCTTGACGGCTTCTGCCTCCAATAGATTTCCTAAGCACTAGTGTTTTAAGGAACATGTTAAAAAGAGAATCCTAATGTGATTTCTTGATAATGGGTGTGTTCCTTATCTTCTCCTCGTGTCTAAACTCTTCTCCATGGCTGGACCCCCAAATAATATTCCTTTATGTGCTAAGGGGTATCTAGAGAGTGTGATAGGTTTAATAACTCCCCTCACCCTAACACGTACCCTAACCCTAACCCCTACCCTAACCCTAACGCGTTCCCTAATCCTAACTCGTACCCTAAACCGAGCCCTAACCCTAACACTAACCCTAACCCTAACCCTAACCCATACCCTACGCCCTACCCGAACCCCTCCCCGAACCCGTACCCTAAGCCGTACCCTAACCCTCACCCTAACCCTAAGCTACCCTTGACTGCTTCTGCCTCCAATAGATTTCCTAACCACTAGTGTTTTAAGGAACAGTTTAAAAAGAGAATCATATTGTGATTTCTTGATAATGGGTGTGTTCCTTATCTTCTCCTAGTGTCTAAACCCTTCTCCATGGCTGGACGCCCAAATAATATTCCTTTACGTGCTAAGGGGTATCTAGAGAGTGGGATAGGTTTAATAACTACCCTCACCCTAAAGCGTACCCTAACCCTAACCACTACCCTAACACTAACGCGTACCCTAATCCTAACCCGTAGCCTAAACCGACCCCTAACCCTAACACTAACCCTAACCCTAACCCTAAACCATACCCTACGCCCTACCCGAACCCCTCCCCGAACCCGTACCCTAAGCCGTACCCTAACCCTCACCCTAACCCTAACCCTAACCCTAAGCTACCCTTGACTGCTTCTGCCTCCAATAGATTTCCTAAGCACTAGTGTTTTAAGGAACAGGTTAAAAAGAGAATCCTAATGTGATTTCTTGATAATGGGTGTGTTCCTTATCTTCTCCTCGTGTCTAAACTCTTCTCCATGGCTGGACCCCCAAATAATATTCCTTTACGTGCTAAGGGGTATCTAGATAGTGGGATAGGTTTAATAACTAGCCTCACCCTAATGCGTACCCTAACCCTAACCCCTACCCTAACCCTAACGCGTACCCTAATCCTAACCCGTACCCTAAACCGAGCCCTAACCCTAACACTAGCCCTAACCCTAACCCTAACCCATACCCTACGCCCTACCCAAACCCCTCCCCGAACCCGTACCCTAAGCCGTACCCTAACCCTCACCCTAACCCTAACCCTAACCCTAAGCTACCCTTGACTGCTTCTGCCTCCAATAGATTTCCTAAGCACTAGTGTTTTAAGGAACAGGTTAAAAAGAGAATCCTAATGTGATTTCTTGATAATGGGTGTGTTCCTTATCTTCTGCTCGTGTCTAAACTCTTCTCCATTCCTGGACCCCCAAATAATAGTCCTTTACGTGCTAAGGGGTATCTAGAGAATGTGATAGGTTTAATAACTACCCCCACCCTAATGCGTACCCTAACCCTAACCCCTATCCTAACCCTAACGCGTACACTAATCTAACCTGTACCCTAAACCGAGCCCTAACCCTAACACTAACCCTAACCCTAACCCTAACCCATACCCTACGCCCTACCCGAACCCCTCCCCGAACCCGTACCCTAAGCCGTACCCTAACCCTCACCCTAACCCTAACCCTAAACCTAAGCTTCCCTTGACGGCTTCTGCCTCCAATAGATTTCCTAAGCACTAGTGTTTTAAGGAACATGTTAAAAAGAGAATCCTAATGTGATTTCTTGATAATGGGTGTGTTCCTTATCTTCTCCTCGTGTCTAAACTCTTCTCCATGGCTGGACCCCCAAATAATATTCCTTTATGTGCTAAGGGGTATCTAGAGAGTGTGATATGTTTAATAACTCCCCTCACCCTAACACGTACCCTAACCCTAACCCCTACCCTAACCCTAACGCGTTCCCTAATCCTAACTCGTACCCTAAACCGAGCCCTAACCCTAACACTAACCCTAACCCTAACCCTAACCCATACCCTACGCCCTACCCGAACCCCTCCCCGAACCCGTACCCTAAGCCGTACCCTAACCCTCACCCTAACCCTAACCCTAAACCTAAGCTTCCCTTGACGGCTTCTGCCTCCAATAGATTTCCTAAGCACTAGTGTTTTAAGGAACATGTTAAAAAGAGAATCCTAATGTGATTTCTTGATAATGAGTGTGTTCCTTATCTTCTCCTCGTGTCTAAACTCTTCTCCATGGCTGGACCCCCAAATAATATTCCTTTATGTGCTAAGGGGTATCTAGAGAGTGTGATAGGTTTAATAACTCCCCTCACCCTAACACGTACCCTAACCCTAACCCCTACCCTAACCCTAACGCGTTCCCTAATCCTAACTCGTACCCTAAACCGAGCCCTAACCCTAACACTAACCCTAACCCTAACCCTAACCCATACCCTACGCCCTACCCGAACCCCTCCCCGAACCCGTACCCTAAGCCGTACCCTAACCCTCACCCTAACCCTAAGCTACCCTTGACTGCTTCTGCCTCCAATAGATTTCCTAACCACTAGTGTTTTAAGGAACAGTTTAAAAAGAGAATCATATTGTGATTTCTTGATAATGGGTGTGTTCCTTATCTTCTCCTAGTGTCTAAACCCTTCTCCATGGCTGGACGCCCAAATAATATTCCCTTACGTGCTAAGGGGTATCTAGAGAGTGGGATAGGTTTAATAACTACCCTCACCCTAACGCGTATCCTAACCCTAACCCCTACCCTAACCCTAACGCATACCCTAATCGTAACCCGTACCCTAAACCGAGCCCTAACCCTAACACTAGCCCTAACCCTAACCCTAACCCATACCCTACGCCCTACCCGAACCCCTCCCCGAACCCGTACCCTAAGCCGTACCCTAACCCTCACCCTAACCCTAACCCTAACCCTAAGCTACCCTTGACTGCTTCTGCCTCCAATAGATTTCCTAAGCACTAGTGTTTTAAGGAACAGGTTAAAAAGAGAATCCTAATGTGATTTCTTGATAATGGGTGTGTTCCTTATATTCTCCTCGTGTCTAAACTCTTCTCCAAGGCTGGACCCCCAAATAATATTCCTTTACGTGCTAAGGGGTATCTAGAGAGTGTGATAGGTTTAATAACTACCCCCACCCTAAAGCGTACCCTAACCCTAACCACTACCCTAACACTAACGCGTACCCTAATCCTAACCCGTACCCTAAACCGAGTCCTATCCCTAACACTAACCCTAACCCTAACCCTAACCAATACCCTACGCCCTACCCGAACCCCTCCCCGAACCCGTACCCTAAGCCATACCCTAGCCCTCACCCTAACCCTAACCCTAACCCTAAGCTACCCTTGACTGCTTCTGCCTCCAATAGATTTCCTAAGCACTAGTGTTTTAAGGAACAGGTTAAAAAGAGAATCCTAATGTGTTTTCGTGATAATGGGTGTGTTCCTTATCTTCTCCTAGTGTCTAAACTCTTCTCCATGGCTGGATCCCCAAATAATATTCCTTTACGTGCTAAGGGGTATCTAGAGACTGGGATAGGTTTAATAACTACCCTCACCCTAACGCGTACCCTAACCCTAACCCCTACCCTAACCCTAACGCGTACCCTAATCCTAACCCATACCCTAAACCGAGCCCTAACCCTAACACTAACTCTAACCCTAACCCTAACCCATACCCTACGCCCCTACCCGAACCCCTCCCTGAACCCGTACCCTAAACCGTACCCTAACCCTCACCCTAACCCTAACCCTAACCCTAAGCTACCCTTGACGGCTTCTGCCTCCAATAGATTTCCTAAGCACTAGTGATTTAAGGAACAGGTTAAAAAGAGAATCCTAATGTGATTTCTTGATAATGGGTGTGTTCCTTATCTTCTCCTCGTGTCTAAACTCTTCTCCATGGCTGGACCCCCAAATAATATTCCTTTACGTGCTAAGGGGTATCTAGAGAGTGGGATAGGTTTAATAACTACCCTCACCCTAACGCCTACCCTAACCCTAACCCCTACCCTAACCCTAACGCATACCCTAATCCTAACACGTACCCTAAACCGAGCCCTAACCTTAACACTAGCCCTAACCCTAACCCTAACCCATACCCTACGCCCTACCCGAACCCCTCCCCGAACCCGTACCCTAAGCCGTACCCTAACCCTCACCCTAACCCTAACGCAAACCCTAAGCTACCCTTGACTGCTGCTGCCTCCAATAGATTTCCTAAGCACTAGTGTTTTAAGGAACGGGTTGAAAAGAGAATCCTAATGTGATTTCTTGATAATGGGTGTGTTCCTTATCTTCTCCTAGTGTCTAAACTCTTCTCCATGGCTGGACCCCCAAATAATATTCCTTTACGTGCTAAGGGGTATCTAGAGAGTGGGATAGGTTTAATAACTAACCTCACCCTATCGCGTACCCTAACCCTAACACCTACCCTAACACTAACGCGTACCCTAATCCTAACCCGTACCCTAAACCGAGCCCTAACCCTAACAGTAACCCTAACCCTAACCCTAACCCATACCCTACGCCCTACCCGAACCCCTCCCGAACCCGTGCCCTAAGCCGTACCCTAACCCTCACCCTAACCCTAACCCTAACCCTAAGCTACCCTTGACTGCTTCTGCCTCCAATAGATTTCCTAAGCACTAGTGTTTTAAGGAACATGTTAAAAAGAGAATCCTAATGTGATTTCTTGATAATGGGTGTGTTCCTTATCTTCTCCTCGTGTCTAAACTCTTCTCCATTCCTGGACCCCCAAATAATAGTCCTTTACGTGCTAAGGGGTATCTAGAGAATGTGATAGGTTTAATAACTACCCCCACCCTAATGCGTACCCTAACCCTAACCCCTATCCTAACCCTAACGCGTACCCTAATCTAACCTGTACCCTAAACCGAGCCCTAACCCTAACACTAACCCTAACCCTAACCCTAACCCATACCCTACGCCCTACCCGAACCCCTCCCCGAACCCGTACCCTAAGCCGTACCCTAACCCTCACCCTAACCCTAACCCTAAACCTAAGCTTCCCTTGACGGCTTCTGCCTCCAATAGATTTCCTAAGCACTAGTGTTTTAAGGAACATGTTAAAAAGAGAATCCTAATGTGATTTCTTGATAATGGGTGTGTTCCTTATCTTCTCCTCGTGTCTAAACTCTTCTCCATGGCTGGACCCCCAAATAATATTCCTTTATGTGCTAAGGGGTATCTAGAGAGTGTGATAGGTTTAATAACTCCCCTCACCCTAACACGTACCCTAACCCTAACCCCTACCCTAACCCTAACGCGTTCCCTAATCCTAACTCGTACCCTAAACCGAGCCCTAACCCTAACACTAACCCTAACCCTAACCCTAACCCATACCCTACGCCCTACCCGAACCCCTCCCCGAACCCGTACCCTAAGCCGTACCCTAACCCTCACCCTAACCCTAACCCTAAACCTAAGCTTCCCTTGACGGCTTCTGCCTCCAATAGATTTCCTAAGCACTAGTGTTTTAAGGAACATGTTAAAAAGAGAATCCTAATGTGATTTCTTGATAATGGGTGTGTTCCTTATCTTCTCCTCGTGTCTAAACTCTTCTCCATGGCTGGACCCCCAAATAATATTCCTTTATGTGCTAAGGGGTATCTAGAGAGTGTGATAGGTTTAATAACTCCCCTCACCCTAACACGTACCCTAACCCTAACCCCTACCCTAACCCTAACGCGTTCCCTAATCCTAACTCGTACCCTAAACCGAGCCCTAACCCTAACACTAACCCTAACCCTAACCCTAACCCATACCCTACGCCCTACCCGAACCCCTCCCCGAACCCGTACCCTAAGCCGTACCCTAACCCTCACCCTAACCCTAAGCTACCCTTGACTGCTTCTGCCTCCAATAGATTTCCTAACCACTAGTGTTTTAAGGAACAGTTTAAAAAGAGAATCATATTGTGATTTCTTGATAATGGGTGTGTTCCTTATCTTCTCCTAGTGTCTAAACCCTTCTCCATGGCTGGACGCCCAAATAATATTCCTTTACGTGCTAAGGGGTATCTAGAGAGTGGGATAGGTTTAATAACTACCCTCACCCTAAAGCGTACCCTAACCCTAACCACTACCCTAACACTAACGCGTACCCTAATCCTAACCCGTAGCCTAAACCGACCCCTAACCCTAACACTAACCCTAACCCTAACCCTAAACCATACCCTACGCCCTACCCGAACCCCTCCCCGAACCCGTACCCTAAGCCGTACCCTAACCCTCACCCTAACCCTAACCCTAACCCTAAGCTACCCTTGACTGCTTCTGCCTCCAATAGATTTCCTAAGCACTAGTGTTTTAAGGAACAGGTTAAAAAGAGAATCCTAATGTGATTTCTTGATAATGGGTGTGTTCCTTATCTTCTCCTCGTGTCTAAACTCTTCTCCATGGCTGGACCCCCAAATAATATTCCTTTACGTGCTAAGGGGTATCTAGATAGTGGGATAGGTTTAATAACTAGCCTCACCCTAATGCGTACCCTAACCCTAACCCCTACCCTAACCCTAACGCGTACCCTAATCCTAACCCGTACCCTAAACCGAGCCCTAACCCTAACACTAGCCCTAACCCTAACCCTAACCCATACCCTACGCCCTACCCAAACCCCTCCCCGAACCCGTACCCTAAGCCGTACCCTAACCCTCACCCTAACCCTAACCCTAACCCTAAGCTACCCTTGACTGCTTCTGCCTCCAATAGATTTCCTAAGCACTAGTGTTTTAAGGAACAGGTTAAAAAGAGAATCCTAATGTGATTTCTTGATAATGGGTGTGTTCCTTATCTTCTCCTCGTGTCTAAACTCTTCTCCATTCCTGGACCCCCAAATAATAGTCCTTTACGTGCTAAGGGGTATCTAGAGAATGTGATAGGTTTAATAACTACCCCCACCCTAATGCGTACCCTAACCCTAACCCCTATCCTAACCCTAACGCGTACCCTAATCTAACCTGTACCCTAAACCGAGCCCTAACCCTAACACTAACCCTAACCCTAACCCTAACCCATACCCTACGCCCTACCCGAACCCCTCCCCGAACCCATACCCTAAGCCGTACCCTAACCCTCACCCTAACCCTAACCCTAAACCTAAGCTTCCCTTGACGGCTTCTGCCTCCAATAGATTTCCTAAGCACTAGTGTTTTAAGGAACATGTTAAAAAGAGAATCCTAATGTGATTTCTTGATAATGGGTGTGTTCCTTATCTTCTCCTCGTGTCTAAACTCTTCTCCATGGCTGGACGCCCAAATAATATTCCTTTATGTGCTAAGGGGTATCTAGAGAGTGTGATAGGTTTAATAACTCCCCTCACCCTAACACGTACCCTAACCCTAACCCCTACCCTAACCCTAACGCGTTCCCTAATCCTAACTCGTACCCTAAACCGAGCCCTAACCCTAACACTAACCCTAACCCTAACCCTAACCCATACCCTACGCCCTACCCGAACCCCTCCCCGAACCCGTACCCTAAGCCGTACCCTAACCCTCACCCTAACCCTAACCCTAAACCTAAGCTTCCCTTGACGGCTTCTGCCTCCAATAGATTTCCTAAGCACTAGTGTTTTAAGGAACATGTTAAAAAGAGAATCCTAATGTGATTTCTTGATAATGGGTGTGTTCCTTATCTTCTCCTCGTGTCTAAACTCTTCTCCATGGCTGGACCCCCAAATAATATTCCTTTATGTGCTAAGGGGTATCTAGAGAGTGTGATAGGTTTAATAACTCCCCTCACCCTAACACGTACCCTAACCCTAACCCCTACCCTAACCCTAACGCGTTCCCTAATCCTAACTCGTACCCTAAACCGAGCCCTAACCCTAACACTAACCCTAACCCTAACCCTAACCCATACCCTACGCCCTACCCGAACCCCTCCCCGAACCCGTACCCTAAGCCGTACCCTAACCCTCACCCTAACCCTAAGCTACCCTTGACTGCTTCTGCCTCCAATAGATTTCCTAACCACTAGTGTTTTAAGGAACAGTTTAAAAAGAGAATCATATTGTGATTTCTTGATAATGGGTGTGTTCCTTATCTTCTCCTAGTGTCTAAACCCTTCTCCATGGCTGGACGCCCAAATAATATTCCTTTACGTGCTAAGGGGTATCTAGAGAGTGGGATAGGTTTAATAACTACCCTCACCCTAAAGCGTACCCTAACCCTAACCCCTACCCTAACACTAACGCGTACCCTAATCCTAACCCGTACCCTAAACCGAGCCCTAACCCTAACACTAACCCTAACCCTAACTCTAACCCATACCCTACGCCCTACCTGAACCCCTCCCAGAACCCGTACCCTAAGCCGTACCCTAACCCTCACCCTAACCCTAACCCTAACCCTAAGCTACCCTTGACGGCTTCTGCCTCCAATAGATTTCCTAAGCACTAGTGATTTAAGGAACAGGTTAAAAAGAGAATCCTAATGTGATTTCTTGATAATGGGTGTGTTCCTTATCTTCTCCTCGTATCTAAACTCTTCTCCATGGCTGGACCCCCAAATAATATTCCTTTACGTGCTAAGGGGTATCTAGAGAGTGGGATAGGTTTAATAACTACCCTCACCCTAACGCGTATCCTAACCCTAACCCCTACCCTAACCCTAACGCATACCCTAATCGTAACCCGTACCCTAAACCGAGCCCTAACCCTAACACTAGCCCTAACCCTAACCCTAACCCATACCCTACGCCCTACCCGAACCCCTCCCCGAACCCGTACCCTAAGCCGTACCCTAACCCTCACCCTAACCCTAACCCTAACCCTAAGTTACCCTTGACTGCTTCTGCCTCCAATAGATTTCCTAAGCACTAGTGTTTAAGGAACAGGTTAAAAAGAGAATCCTAATGTGATTTCTTGATAATGGGTGTGTTCCTTATATTCTCCTCGTGTCTAAACTCTTCTCCAAGGCTGGACCCCCAAATAATATTCCTTTACGTGCTAAGGGGTATCTAGAGAGTGTGATAGGTTTAATAACTACCCCCACCCTAAAGCGTACCCTAACCCTAACCACTACCCTAACACTAACGCGTACCCTAATCCTAACCCGTACCCTAAACCGAGTCCTATCCCTAACACTAACCCTAACCCTAACCCTAATCCTAACCCATACCCTAAACCGAGCCCTAACCCTAACACTAACTCTAACCCTAACCCTAACCCATACCCTACGCCCTACCCGAACCCCTCCCTGAACCCGTACCCTAAACCGTACCCTAACCCTCACCCTAACCCTAACCCTAACCCTAAGCTACCCTTGACGGCTTCTGCCTCCAATAGATTTCCTAAGCACTAGTGATTTAAGGAACAGGTTAAAAAGAGAATCCTAATGTGATTTCTTGATAATGGGTGTGTTCCTTATCTTCTCCTCGTGTCTAAACTCTTCTCCATGGCTGGACCCCCAAATAATATTCCTTTACGTGCTAAGGGGTATCTAGAGAGTGGGATAGGTTTAATAACTACCCTGCACCCTAACGCGTACCCTAACCCTAACCCCTACCCTAACCCTAACGCATACCCTAATCCTAACACGTACCCTAAACCGAGCCCTAACCTTAACACTAGCCCTAACCCTAACCCTAACCCATACCCTACGCCCTACCCGAACCCCTCCCCGAACCCGTACCCTAAGCCGTACCCTAACCCTCACCCTAACCCTAACGCAAACCCTAAGCTACCCTTGACTGCTTCTGCCTCCAATAGATTTCCTAAGCACTAGTGTTTTAAGGAACGGGTTGAAAAGAGAATCCTAATGTGATTTCTGATAATGGGTGTGTTCCTTATCTTCTCCTAGTATCTAAACTCTTCTCCATGGCTGGACCCCCAAATAATATTCCTTTACGTGCTAAGGGGTATCTAGAGAGTGGGATAGGTTTAATAACTAACCTCACCCTATCGCGTACCCTAACCCTAACACCTACCCTAACACTAACGCGTACCCTAATCCTAACCCGTACCCTAAACCGAGCCCTAACCCTAACAGTAACCCTAACCCTAACCCTAACACATACCCTACGCCCTACCCGAACCCCTCCCCGAACCCGTGCCCTAAGCCGTACCCTAACCCTCACCCTAACCCTAACCCTAACCCTAAGCTACCCTTGACTGCTTCTGCCTCCAATAGATTTCCTAAGCACTAGTGTTTTAAGGAACAGGTTAAAAAGAGAATCCTAATGTGATTTCTTGATAATGGGTGTGTTCCTTATCTTCTCCTCGTGTCTAAACTCTTCTCCATTCCTGGACCCCCAAATAATAGTCCTTTACGTGCTAAGGGGTATCTAGAGAATGTGATAGGTTTAATAACTACCCCCACCCTAATGCGTACCCTAACCCTAACCCCTATCCTAACCCTAACGCGTACCCTAATCCTAACCTGTACCCTAAACCGAGCCCTAACCCTAACACTAACCCTAACCCTAACCCTAACCCATACCCTACGCCCTACCCGAACCCCTCCCCGAACCCGTACCCTAAGCCGTACCCTAACCCTCACCCTAACCCTAACCCTAAACCTAAGCTTCCTTGACGGCTTCTGCCTCCAATAGATTTCCTAAGCACTAGTGTTTTAAGGAACATGTTAAAAAGAGAATCCTAATGTGATTTCTTGATAATGGGTGTGTTCCTTATCTTCTCCTCGTGTCTAAACTCTTCTCCATGGCTGGACCCCCAAATAATATTCCTTTATGTGCTAAGGGGTATCTAGAGAGTGTGATAGGTTTAATAACTCCCCTCACCCTAACACGTACCCTAACCCTAACCCCTACCCTAACCCTAACGCGTTCCCTAATCCTAACTCGTACCCTAAACCGAGCCCTAACCCTAACACTAACCCTAACCCTAACCCTAACCCATACCCTACGCCCTACCCGAACCCCTCCCCGAACCCGTACCCTAAGCCATACCCTAGCCCTCACCCTAACCCTAACCCTAACCCTAAGCTACCCTTGACTGCTTCTGCCTCCAATAGATTTCCTAAGCACTAGTGATTTAAGGAACAGGTTAAAAAGAGAATCCTAATGTGATTTCTTGATAATGGGTGTGTTCCTTATCTTCTCCTCGTGTCTAAACTCTTCTCCATGGCTGGACACCCAAATAATATTCCTTTACGTGCTAAGGGGTATCTAGAGAGTGGGATAGGTTTAATAACTACCCTCACCCTAACGCGTATCCTAACCCTAACCCCTACCCTAACCCTAATGCATACCGTAATCCTAACCCGTACCCTAAACCGAGCCCTAACCCTAACCCTAACCCATACCCTACGCCCTACCCGAACCCCTCCCCGAACCCGTACCCTAAGCCGTACCCTAACCCTCACCCTAACCCTAACCCTAACCCTAAGCTACCCTTGACGGCTTCTGCCTCCAATAGATTTCCTAAGCACTAGTGTTTTAAGGAACAGTTTAAAAAGAGAATCCTAATGTGATTTCGTGATAATGGGTGTGTTCCTTATCTTCTCCTAGTGTCTAAACTCTTCTCCATGGCTGGACCCCCAAATAATATTCCTTTACGTGCTAAGGGGTATCTAGAGAGTGTGATAGGTTTAATAACTACCCCCACCCTAACGCGTACCCTAACCCTAACCCCTACCCTAACCCTAACGCGTACCCTAATCCTAACCCGTACCCTAAATCGAGCCCTAACCCTAACACTAACCCTAACCCTAACCCTAACCCATACCCTACGCCCTACCCGAACCCCTCCCCAAACCCGTACCCTAAGCCATACCCTAACCCACACCCTAACCCTAACCCTAACCCTAAGCTACCCTTGACTGCTTCTGCCTCCAATAGATTTCCTAAGCACTAGTGTTTTAAGGAACAGGTTAAAAAGAGAATCCTAATGTGATTTCTTGATAATGGGTGTGTTCCTTATCTTCTCCTCGTGTCTAAACTCTTCTCCATGGCTGGACCCCCAAATAATATTCCTTTATGTGCTAAGGGGTATCTAGAGAGTGTGATAGGTTTAATAACTCCCCTCACCCTAACACGTACCCTAACCCTAACCCCTACCCTAACCCTAACGCGTTCCCTAATCCTAACCCGTACCCTAAACCGAGCCCTAACCATAACACTAACCCTAACCCTAACCCTAACACATACCCTACGCCCTACCCGAACCCCTCCCCGAACCCGTACCCTAAGCCATACCCTAGCCCTCACCCTAACCCTAACCCTAACCCTAAGCTACCCTTGACTGCTTCTGGCTCCAATAGATTTCCTAAGCACTAGTGTTTTAAGGAACAGGTTAAAAAGAGAATCCTAATGTGATTCCATGATAATGGGTGTGTTCCCTATCTTCTCCTAGTGTCTTAACTCTTCTCCATGGCTGGACCCCCAAATAATATTCCTATACGTGCTAAGGGGTATCTAGAGAGTGGGATAGGTTTAATAACTACCCTCACCCTAACGCGTACCCTAACCCTAACCGCTACCCTAACCCTAGCGCGTACCCTAATCCTAACCCGTACCCTAAACCGAGCCCTAACCCTAACACTAACTCTAACCCTAACACTAACTCTAACCCTAACCCTAACCCATACCCTACGCCCTACCCGAACCCCTCCCTGAACCCGTACCCTAAACCGTACCCTAACCCTCACCCTAACCCTAACCCTAACCCTAAGCTACCCTTGACGGCTTCTGCCTCCAATAGATTTCCTAAGCACTAGTGTTTTAAGGAACAGGTTAAAAAGAGAATCCTAATGTGATTTCTTGATAATGGGTGTGTTCCTTATATTCTCCTCGTGTCTAAACTCTTCTCCATGGCTGGACCCCCAAATAATATTCCTTTACGTGCTAAGGGGTATCTAGAGAGTGGGATAGGTTTAATAACTACCCTCACCCTAACGCGTACCCTAACCCTAAACCCTACCCTAACCCTAACGCGTACCCTAATCCTAACCCGTACCCTAAACCGAGCCCTAACCCTAACACTAGCCCTAACCCTAACCATAACCCATACCCTACGCCCTACCCGAACCCCTCCCCGAACCCGTACCCTAAGCCGTACCCTAACCCTCACCCTAACACTAACCCTAACCCTAAGCTACCCTTGACTGCTTCTGCCTCCAATAGATTTCCTAAGCACTAGTGTTTTAAGGAACAGGTTAAAAAGAGAATCCTAATGTGATTTCTTGATAATGGGTGTGTTCCTTATCTTCTCGTGTCTAAACTATTCTCCAAGGCTGGACCCCCAAATAATATTCCTTTACGTGCTAAGGGGTATCTAGAGAGTGGGATAGGTGTAATAATTTCCCTCACCCTAACGCGTATCCTAACCCTAACCCCTACCCTAACCCTAACGCATACCCTAATCCTAACCCGTACCCTAAACCGAGCCCTAACCCTAACACTAGCCCTAACCCTAACCCTAACCCATACCCTACGCCCTACCCGAAGCCCTCCCCAAACCCGTACCCTAAGCCGTACCCCAACCCTCACCCTAACCCTAACCCTAACCCTAAGCTACCCTTGACTGCTTCTGCCTCCAATAGATTTCCTAAGCACTAGTGTTTTAAGGAACAGTTTAAAAAGAGAATCACATTGTGATTTCTTGATAATGGGTGTGTTCCTTATCTTCTCCTCGTGTCTAAACTCTTCTCCATGGCTGGACCCCCAAATAATATTCCTTTACGTGCTAAGGGGTATCTAGAGAGTGGGATAGGTTTAATAACTACCCTCACCCTAACGCGTACCCTAACCCTAACCCCTACCCTAACCCTAACGCGTACCCTAATCCTAACCCGTACCCTAAACCGAGCCCTAACCCTAACACTAGCCCTAACCCTAACCCTAACCCATACCCTACGCCCTACCCGAACCCCTCACCGAACCCGTACCCTAAGCCGTACCCTAACCCTCACCCTAACCCTAACCCTAACCCTAAGCTACCCTTGACTGCTTCTGCCTCCAATAGATTTCCTAAGCACTAGTGTTTTAAGGAACAGGTTAAAAAGAGAATCCTAATGTGATTTCGTGATAATGGGTGTGTTCCTTATCTTCTCCTAGTGTCTAAACCCTTCTCCATGGCTGGACGCCCAAATAATATTACTTTACGTGCTAAGGGGTATCTAGAGAGTGGGATATGTTTAATAACTACCCTCACCCTAAAGCGTACCCTAACCCTAACCCCTACCCTAACACTAACGCGTACCCTAATCCTAACCCGTACCCTAAACCGAGCCCTAACCCTAACACTAACCCTAACCCTAACTCTAACCCATACCCTACGCCCTACACGAACCCCTCCCCGAACCCGTACCCTAAGCCTTACCCTAACCCTCACCCTAACCCTAACCCTAACCCTAAGCTACCCTTGACGGCTTCTGCCTCGAATAGATTTCCTAAGCACTAGTGATTTAAGGAACAGGTTAAAAAGAGAATCCTAATGTGATTTCTTGATAATGGGTGTGTTCCTTATCTTCTCCTCGTGTCTAAACTCTTCTCCATGGCTGGACCCCCAAATAATATTCCTTTACGTGTTAAGGGGTATCTAGAGAGTGGGATAGGTTTAATAACTACCCTCACCCTAACGCGTATCCTAACCCTAACCCCTACCCTAACCCTAACGCATACCCTAATCCTAAACCGTACCCTAAACCGAGCCCTAACCCTAACCCTAACCCATACCCTACGCCCTACCCGAACGCCTCCCCGAACCCGTACCCTAAGCCGTACCCTAACCCTCACCCTAACCCTAACCCTAACCCTAAGCTACCCTTGACGGCTTCTGCCTCCAATAGATTTCCTAAGCACTAGTGTTTTAAGGAACAGTTTAAAAAGAGAATCCTAATGTGATTTCGTGATAATGGGTGTGTTCCTTATCTTCTCCTAGTGTCTAAACTCTTCTCCATGGCTGGACCCCCAAATAATATTCCTTTACGTGCTAAGGGGTATCTAGAGAGTGTGATAGGTTTAATAACTACCCCCACCCTAACGCGTACCCTAACCCTAACCCCTACCCTAACCCTAACGCGTACCCTAATCCTAACCCGTACCCTAAACCGAGCCCTAACCCTAACACTAACCCTAACCCTAACCCTAACCCATACCCTACGCCCTACCCGAACCCCTCCCCGAACCCCTACCCTAAGCCATACCCTAACCCACACCCTAACCCTAACCTTAACCCTAAGCTACCCTTCACTGCTTCTGCCTCCAATAGATTTCCTAAGCACTAGTGTTTTAAGGAACAGGTTAAAAAGAGAATCCTAATGTGATTTCTTGATAATGGGTGTGTTCCTTATCTTCTCCTCGTGTCTAAACTCTTCTCCATGGCTGGACCCCCAAATAATATTCCTTTATGTGCTAAGGGGTATCTAGAGAGTGTGATAGGTTTAATAACTACCCTCACCCTAACACGTACCCTAACCCTAACCCCTACCCTAACCCTAACGCGTTCCCTAATCCTAACCCGTACCCTAAACCGAGCCCTAACCATAACACTAACCCTAACCCTAACCCTAACCCATACCCTACGCCCTACCCGAACCCCTCCCCGAACCCGTACCCTAAGCCATACCCTAGCCCTCACCCTAACCCTAACCCTAACCCTAAGCTACCCTTGACTGCTTCTGGCTCCAATAGATTTCCTAAGCACTAGTGTTTTAAGGAACAGGTTAAAAAGAGAATCCTAATGTGATTCCGTGATAATGGGTGTGTTCCTTAACTTCTCCTAGTGTCTTAACTCTTCTCCATGGCTGGACCCCCAAATAATATTCCTATACGTGCTAAGGGGTATCTAGAGAGTGGGATAGGTTTAATAACTACCCTCACCCTAACGCGTACCCTAACCCTAACCGCTACCCTAACCCTAGCGCGTACCCTAATCCTAACCCGTACCCTAAACCGAGCCCTAACCCTAACACTAACTCTAACCCTAACACTAACTCTAACCCTAACCCTAACCCATACCCTACGCCCTACCCGAACCCCTCCCTGAACCCGTACCCTAAACCGTACCCTAACCCTCACCCTAACCCTAACCCTAACCCTAAGCTACCCTTGACGGCTTCTGCCTCCAATAGATTTCCTAAGCACTAGTGTTTTAAGGAACAGGTTAAAAAGAGAATCCTTATGTGATTTCTTGATAATGGGTGTGTTCCTTATCTTCTCCTCGTGTCTAAACTCTTCTCCATGGCTGGACCCCCAAATAATATTCCTTTACGTGCTAAGGGGTATCTAGAGAGTGGGATAGGTTTAATAACTACCCTCACCCTAACGCGTACCCTAACCCTAACCCCTACCCTAACCCTATCGCGTACCCTAATCCTAACCCGTACCCTAAACCGAGCCCTAACCCTAACACTAGCCCTAACCCTAACCCTAACCCATACCCTACGCCCTACCCGAACCCCTCCCCGAAACCGTACCCTAAGCCGTACCCTAACCCTCACCCTAACCCTAACCCTAACCCTAAGCTACCCTTGACTGCTTCTGCCTCCAATAGATTTCCTAAGCACTAGTGTTTTAAGGAACAGGTTAAAAAGAGAATCCTAATGTGATTTCTTGAAAATGGGTGTGTTCCTTATCTTCTCGTGTCTAAACTCTTCTCCATGGCTGGACCCCCAAATAATATTCCTTTACGTGCTAAGGGGTATCTAGAGAGTGGGATAGGTTTAATAATTTCCCTCACCCTAACGCGTATCCTAACCCTAACCCCTACCCTAACCCTAACGCATACCCTAATCCTAACCCGTACCCTAAACCGAGCCCTAACCCTAACACTAGCCCTAACCCTAAACCTAACCCATACCCTACGCCCTACCCGAACCCCTCCCCGAACCCGTACCCTAAGCCGTACCCTAACCCTCACCCTAACCCTAACCCTAACCCTAAGCTACCCTTGACTGCTTCTGCCTCCAATAGGTTTCCTAACCACTAGTGTTTTAAGGAACCGTTTAAAAAGAGAATCATATTGTGATTTCTTGATAATGGGTGTGTTCCTTATCTTCTCCTAGTGTCTAAACCCTTCTCCATGGCTGGACCCCCAAATAATATTCCTTTACGTGCTAAGGGGTATCTAGAGAGTGGGATAGGTTTAATAACTACCCTCACCCTAACACGTACCCTAACCCTAACCCCTACCCTAACCCTAACGCGTTCCCTAATCCTAACCCGTACCCTAAACCGAGCCCTAACCATAACACTAACCCTAACCCTAACCCTAACCCATACCCTACGCCCTACCCGAACCCCTCCCCGAACCCGTACCCTAAGCCATACCCTAGCCCTCACCCTAACCCTAACCCTAACCCTAAGCTACCCTTGACGGCTTCTGCCTCCAATAGATTTCCTAAGCACTAGTGATTTAAGGAACAGGTTAAAAAGAGAATCCTAATGTGATTTCTTGATAATGGGTGTGTTCCTTATCTTCTCCTCGTGTCTAAACTCTTCTCCATGGCTGGACCCCCAAATAATATTCCTTTACGTGTTAAGGGGTATCTAGAGAGAGGGATAGGTTTAATAACTACCCTCACCCTAACGCGTATCCTAACCCTAACCCCTACCCTAACCCTAACGCATACCCTAATCCTAAACCGTACCCTAAACCGAGCCCTAACCCTAACCCTAACCCATACCCTACGCCCTACCCGAACGCCTCCCCGAAGCCGTACCCTAAGCCGTACCCTAACCCTCACCCTAACCCTAACCCTAACCCTAAGCTACCCTTGACGGCTTCTGCCTCCAATAGATTTCCTAAGCACTAGTGTTTTAAGGAACAGTTTAAAAAGAGAATCCTAATGTGATTTCGTGATAATGGGTGTGTTCCTTATCTTCTCCTAGTGTCTAAACTCTTCTCCATGGCTGGACCCCCAAATAATATTCCTTTACGTGCTAAGGGTTATCTAGAGAGTGTGATAGGTTTAATAACTACCCCCACCCTAACGCGTACCCTAACCCTAACCCCTACCCTAACCCTAACGCGTACCCTAAACCTAACCCGTACCCTAAACCGAGCCCTAACCCTAACCCTAACCCTAACCCATACCCTACGCCCTACCCGAACCCCTCCCCGAACCCCTACCCTAAGCCATACCCTAACCCACACCCTAACCCTAACCTTAACCCTAAGCTACCCTTCACTGCTTCTGCCTCCAATAGATTTCCTAAGCACTAGTGTTTTAAGGAACAGGTTAAAAAGAGAATCCTAATGTGATTTCTTGATAATGGGTGTGTTCCTTATCTTCTCCTCGTGTCTAAACTCTTCTCCATGGTTGTACCCCCAAATAATAGTCCTTTACGTGCTAAGGGGTATCTAGAGAGTGTGATAGGTTTAATAACTACCCCCACCCTAACGCGTACCCTAACCCTAACCCCTACCCTAACCCTAACGCGTTCCCTAATCCTAACCCGTACCCTAAACCGAGCCCTAACCATAACACTAACCCTAACCCTAACCCTAACCCATACCCTACGCCCTACCGGAACCCCTCCCCGAACCCGTACCCTAAGCCATACCCTAGCCCTCATCCTAACCCTAGCCCTAACCCTAAGCTACCCTTGACTGCTTCTGGCTCCAATAGATTTCCTAAGCACTAGTGTTTTAAGGAACAGGTTAAAAAGAGAATCCTAATGTGATTCCGTGATAATGTGTGTGTTCCTTAACTTCTCCTAGTGTCTTAACTCTTCTCCATGGCTGGACCCCCAAATAATATTCCTATACGTGCTAAGGGGTATCTAGAGAGTGGGATAGGTTTAATAACTACCCTCACCCTAACGCGTACCCTAACCCTAACCGCTACCCTAACCCTAGCGCGTACCCTAATCCTAACCCGTACCCTAAACCGAGCCCTAACCCTAACACTAACTCTAACCCTAACACTAACTCTAACCCTAACCCTAACCCATACCCTACGCCCTACCCGAACCCCTCCCCGAACCCGTACCCTAAACCGTACCCTAACCCTCACCCTAACCCTAACCCTAACCCTAAGCTACCCTTGACGGCTTCTGCCTCCAATAGATTTCCTAAGCACTAGTGTTTTAAGGAACAGGTTAAAAAGAGAATCCTAATGTGATTTCTTGATAATGGGTGTGTTCCTTATCTTCTCCTCGTGTCTAAACTCTTCTCCATGGCTGGACCCCCAAATAATATTCCTTTACGTGCTAAGGGGTATCTAGAGAGTGGGATAGGTTTAATAACTACCCTCACCCTAACGCGTACCCTAACCCTAACCCCTACCCTAACCCTAACACGTACCCTAATCCTAACCCGTACCCTAAACCGAGCCCTAACCCTAACACTAGCCCTAACCCTAACCCTAACCCTAAGCTACCCTTGACTGCTTCTGCCTCCAATAGATTTCCTAAGCACTAGTGTTTTAAGGAACAGGTTAAAAAGAGAATCCTAATGTGATTTCGTGATAATGGGTGTGTTCCTTATCTTCTCCTAGTGTCTAAACTCTTCTCCATGGCTGGACCCCCAAATAATATTCTTTTACGTGCTAAGGGGTATCTAGAGTGTGATAGGTTTAATAACTACCCTCACCCTAACGCGTACCCTAACCCTAACCGCTACCCTAACCCTAACGCGTACCCTAATCCTAACCCGTACCCTAAACCGAGCCCTAACCCTAACACTAACCCTAACACTAACCCTAACCCATAGCCTACGCCCTACCCGAACCCCTCCCCGAACCCGTACCCTAAGCCGTACCCTAACCCTCACCCTAACCCTAACCCTAACCCTAAGCTACCCTTGACTGCTTCTGCCTCCAATAGATTTCCTAAGCACTAGTGTTTTAAGGAACAGTTTAAAAAGAGAATCATATGGTGATTTCTTGATAATGGGTGTGTTCCTTATCTTCTCCTAGTGTCTAAACTCTTCTCCATGGCTGGACTCCCAAATAATATTCCTTTACGTGCTAAGGGGTATCTAGAGAGTGGGATAGGTTTAATAACTCCCCTCACCCTAAAGCGTACCCTAACTCTAACCACTACCCTAACACTAATGCGTACCCTAATCCTAACCCGTACCCTAAACCGAGCCCTAACCCTAACACTAACCCTAACCCTAACCCTAACCCATACCCTACGGCCTACCCGAACCCCTCCCCGAACCCGTACCCTAAGCCGTACCCTAACCCTCACCCTAACCCTAACCCTAACCCTAAGCTACCCTTGAATGCTTCTGCCTCCAATAGATTTCCTAAGCACTAGTGTTTTAAGGAACAGGTTAAAAAGAGAATCCTAATGTGATTTCTTGATAATGGGTGTGTTCCTTATCTTCTCCTCGTGTCTAAACTCTTCTCCATGGCTGGACCCCCAAATAATATTCCTTTACGTGCTAAGGGGTATCTAGAGAGTGTGATAGGTGTAATAACAACCCCCACCCTAACGCGTACCCTAACCCTAACCCCTGCCCTAACCCTAACGCGTACCCTAATCCTAACCCGTACCCTAAACCGAGCCCTAACCCTAACACTACCCCTAACACTAACCCTAACCCATACCCTACGCACTACCCGAACCCCTCCCCGAACCCGTACCCTAAGCCGTACCCCAAACCTCACCCTAACCCTAACCCTAACCCTAAGCTACCCTTGACTGCTTCTGACTCCAATAGATTTCCTAAGCACTAGTGTTTTAAGGAACAGTTTAAAAAGAGAATCACATTGTGATTTCTTGATAATGGGTGTGTTCCTTATCTTCTCCTCGTGTCTAAACTCTTCTCCATGGTTGTACCCCCAAATAATAGTCCTTTACGTGCTAAGGGGTATCTAGAGAGTGTGATAGGTTTAATAACTACCCCCACCCTAACGCGTACCCTAACCCTAACCCCTACCCTAACCCTAACGCGTACCCTAATCCTAACCCGTACCCTAAACCGAGCCCTAACCCTAACACTAACCCTAACCCTAACCCTAACCCATACCCTACGCCCTACCCGAACCCCTCCCCGAACCCGTACCCTAAGCCATACCCTAACCCTCACCCTAACCCTAACCTAAACCTAAGCTACCCTTGACGGCTTCTGCCTCCAATAGATTTCCTAAGCACTAGTGTTTTAAGGAACAGGTTAAAAAGAGAATCCTAATGTGATTTCTTGATAATGGGTGTGTTCCATATCTTCTCCTAGTGTCTAAACTCTTCTCCATGGCTGGACCCCCAAATAATATTCCTATACGTACTAAGGGGTATCTAGAGAGTGGGATAGGTTTAATAACTACCCTCACCCTAACGCGTACCCTAACCCTAACCGCTACCCTAAACCTAACGAGTACCCTAATCCTAACCCGTACCCTAAACCGAGCCCTAACCCTAACACTAACCCTAACTCTAACCCTAACCCATACCCTACGCCCTACCCGAACCCCTCCCCGAACCCGTACCCTAAGCCGTACCCTAACCCTCACCCTAACCCTAACCCTAAGCTACCCTTGACTGCTTCTGCCTCCAATAGATTTCCTAACCACTAGTGTTTTAAGGAACAGTTTAAAAAGAGAATCATATTGTGATTTCTTGATAATGGGTGTGTTCCTTATCTTCTCCTAGTGTCTAAACCCTTCTCCATGGCTGGACGCCCAAATAATATTCCTTTACGTGCTAAGGGGTATCTAGAGAGTGGGATAGGTTTAATAACTACCCTCACCCTAACGCGTATCCTAACCCTAACCCCTACCCTAACCCTAACGCGTTCCCTAATCCTAACCCGTACCCTAAACCGAGCCCTAACCCTAACACTATCCCTAACCCTAACCCTAACCCATACCCTACGCCCTACCCGAACCCCTCCCCGAACCCGTACCCTAAGCCGTACCCTAACCCTCACCCTAACCCTAACCCTAACCCTAAGCTACCCTTGACGGCTTCTGCCTCCAATAGATTTCCTAAGAACTAGTGTTTTAAGGAACAGGTTAAAAAGAGAATCCTAATGTGATTTCTTGATAATGGGTGTGTTCCTTATCTTCTCCTAGTGTCGAAACTCTTCTCCATGGCCGGACCCCCAAATAATATTCCTTTACGTGCTAAGGGGTATCTAGAGAGTGGGATAGGTTTAATAACTAACCTCACCCTATCGCATACCCTAACCCTAACCCCTACCCTAACCCTAACGCGTACCCTATTCCTAACCCGTACCCTAAACCGAGCCCTAACCCTAACACTAACCCTAACCCTAACACTAAACCATACCCTACGCCCTACCCGAACCCCTCCCCGAACCCGTACTCTAAGCCGTACCCTAACCCTAACCCTAACCCTAAGCTACCCTTGACTGCTTCTGCCTCCAATAGATTTCCTAAGCACTAGTGTTTTAAGGAACAGGTTAAAAAGAGAATCCTAATGTGATTTCTTGATAATGGGTGTGTTCCTTATCTTCTCCAAGTGTCTAAACTCTTCTCCATGGCTGGACCCCCAAATAATATTCCTTTACGTGCTACGGGGTATCTAGAGAGTGGGATAGGTTTAATAACTAACCTCACCCTATCGCGTACCCTAACCCTAACCCCTACCCTAACACTAACGCGTACCCTAATCCTAACCCGTACCCTAAACCGAGCCCTAACCCTAACACCAGCCCTAACCCTAACCCTAACCCATACCCTACGCCCTACCCGAACCCCTCCCAGAACCCGTACCCTAAGCCATACCCTATCCCTCACCCTAACCCTAACCCTACCCTAAGCTACCCTTGACTGCTTCTGTCTCCAATAGATTTCCTAAGCAGTAGTGTTTTAAGGAACAGGTGAAAAGAGAATCCTAATGTGATTTCTTGATAATGGGTGTGTTCCTTATCTTCTCCTCGTGTCTAAACTCTTCTCCATGGCTGGACCCCCAAATAATATTCCTTTACATGCTAAGGGGTATCTAGAGAGTGTGATAGGTTTAATAACTACCCCCACCCTAACGCGTACCCTAACCCTAACCCCTACCCTAACCCTAGCGTGTACCCTAATCCAAACCCATACCCTACACCGAGCCCTAAACCTAACACTAGCCCTAACCCTATACCTAACCCATACCCTACGCCCTACCCGAACCCCTCCCCGAACCCGTACCCTAAGCCATACCCTAACCCTCACCCTAACCCTAACCCTAACCCTAAGCTACCCTTGACTGCTTCTGCCTCCAATAGATTTCCTAAGCACAAGTGTTTTAAGGAACAGGTTAAAAAGAGAATCCTAATGTGATTTCTTAATAATGGGTGTGTTCCTTATCTTCTCCTAGTGTCTAAACTCTTCTCCATGGCTCGACCCCCAAATAATATTCCTTTACGTGCTAAGGGGTATCTAGAGAGTGTGATAGGTTTAATAACTACCCTCACCCTAACGCGTACCCTAACCCTAACCGCTACCCTAACCCTAACGAGTACCCTAATCCTAACCCGTACCCTAAACCGAGCCCTAACCCTAACACTAACCCTAACCCTAACCCTAACCCATACCCTACGCCCTACCCGAAACCCTCCCCGAACCCGTACCCTAAGCCGTACCCTAACCCTCACCCTAACCCTAACCCTAACCCTAAGCTACCCTTGACTGCTTCTGCCTCCAATAGATTTCCTAACCACTAGTGTTTTAAGGAACAGTTTAAAAAGAGAATCATATTGTGATTTCTTGATAATGGGTGTGTTCCTTATCTTCTCCTAGTGTCTAAACTCTTCTCCATGGCTGGACCCCCAAATAAGATTCCTTTACGTGCTAAGGGGTATCTAGAGAGTGGGATAGGTTTAATAACTACCCTCACCCTAAAGCGTACCCTAACCCTAACCCCTACCCTAACACTAACGCGTACCCTAATCCTAACCCTTACCCTAAACTGAGCCCTAACCCTAACACTAACCCTAACCCTAACTCTAACCCATACCCTACGCCCTACCCGAATCCCTCCCCGAACCCGTACCCTAAGCCGTACCCTAACCCTCACCCTAACCCTAACCCTAACCCTAGGCTACCCTTGACGGCTTCTGCCTCCAATAGATTTCCTAAGCACTAGTGATTTAAGGAACAGTTTTAAAGGAGAATCCTAATGTGATTTCGTGATAATGGGTGTGTTCCTTATCTTCTCCTCGTATCTAAACTCTTCTCCATTGCTGGACCCCCAAATAATATTCCTTTACGTGCTAAGGGGTATCTAGAGAGTGGGATAGGTTTAATAACTACCCTCACCCTAACGCGTACCCTAACCCTAACCCCTACACTAACCCTAACGCATACCCTAATCTTAACCCGTACCCTAAACCGAGCCCTAACCCTAACACTAGCCCTAACCCTAACCCTAACCCATACCCTACGCCCTACCCGAACCCCTCCCCGAACCCGTATCGTAAGCCGTACCATAACCCTCACCCTAACCCTAACCCTAACCCTAAGCTACCCTTGACGGCTTCTGCCTCCAATAGATTTCCTAAGCACTAGTGTTTTAAGGAACAGGTTAAAAAGAGAATCCTAATGTGATTTCTTGATAATGGGTGTGTTCCTTATCTTCTCCTCGTGTCTAAACTCTTCTCCATGGCTGGACCCCCAAATAATATTCCTTTATGTGCTAAGGGGTATCTAGAGAGTGTGATAGGTTTAATAACTACCCTCACCCTAACGCGTACCCTAATCCTAACCCGTACTCTAAACCGAGCCCTAACTCTAACACTAGCCCTAACCCTAAACCTAACCCATACCCTACGCCCTACCCGAACCCCTCCCCGAACCCGTACCCTAAGCCGTACCCTAACCCTCACCCTAACCCTAACCCTAACCCTAAGCTACCCTTGACTGCTTCTGCCTCCAATAGATTTCCTAAGCATTAGTGTTTTAAGGAACAGGTTAAAAAGAGAATCCTAATGTGATTTCGTGATAATGGGTGTGTTCCTTATCTTCTCCTCGTGTCTAAACTCTTCTCCATGGCTGGACCTCCAAATAATATTCCTTTACGTGCTAAGGGGTATCTAGAGAGTGGGATAGGTTTAATAACTACCCTCACCCTAACGCGTACCCTAACCCTAACCCCTACCCTAACCCTAGCGCGTACCCTAATCCTAACCCGTACCCTAAACCGAGCCCTAACCCTAACACTAGCCCTAACCCTAACACTAACCCATACCCTACGCCCTACCCGAACCCCTCCCCGAAACCATACCCTAAGCCGTACCCTAACCCTCACCCTAACCCTAACCCTAACCCTAAGCTACCCTTGACTGCTTCTGCCTCCAATAGATTTCCTAAGCACTAGTGTTTTAAGGAACAGGTTAAAAAGAGAATCCTAATGTGATTTCGTGATAATGGGTGTGTTCCTTATCTTCTCCTAGTGTCTAAACTCTTCTCCATGGCTGGACCCCCAAATAATATTCCTTTACGTGCTACGGGGTATCTAGAGAGTGGGATAGGTTTAATAACTAACCTCACCCTATCGCGTACCCTAATCCTAACCCGTACTCTAAACCGAGCCCTAACCCTAACACTAGCCCTAACCCTAAACCTAACCCATACCCTACGCCCTACCCGAACCCCTCCCCGAACCCGTACCCTAAGCCGTACCCTAACCCTCACCCTAACCCTAACCCTAACCCTAAGCTACCCTTGACTGCTTCTGCCTCCAATAGATTTCCTAAGCATTAGTGTTTTAAGGAACAGGTTAAAAAGAGAATCCTAATGTGATTTCGTGATAATGGGTGTGTTCCTTATCTTCTCCTCGTGTCTAAACTCTTCTCCATGGCTGGACCTCCAAATAATATTCCTTTACGTGCTAAGGGGTATCTAGAGAGTGGGATAGGTTTAATAACTACCCTCACCCTAACGCGTACCCTAACCCTAACCCCTACCCTAACCCTAGCGCGTACCCTAATCCTAACCCGTACCCTAAACCGAGCCCTAACCCTAACACTAGCCCTAACCCTAACACTAACCCATACCCTACGCCCTACCCGAACCCCTCCCCGAAACCATACCCTAAGCCGTACCCTAACCCTCACCCTAACCCTAACCCTAACCCTAAGCTACCCTTGACTGCTTCTGCCTCCAATAGATTTCCTAAGCACTAGTGTTTTAAGGAACAGGTTAAAAAGAGAATCCTAATGTGATTTCGTGATAATGGGTGTGTTCCTTATCTTCTCCTATTGTCTAAACTCTTCTCCATGGCTGGACCCCCAAATAATATTCCTTTACGTGCTAAGGGGTATCTAGAGAGTGTGACAGGTTTAATAACTACCCTCACCCTAACGCGTACCCTAACCCTAACCGCTACCCTAACCCTAACTAGTACCCTAATCCTAACCCGTACCCTAAACCGAGCCCTAACCCTAACACTAACCCTAACCCTAACCCATACCCTACGCCCTACCCGAAACCCTCCCCGAACCCGTACCCTAAGCCGTACCCTAACACTCACCCTAACCCTAACCCTAACCCTAAGCTACCCTTGACGGCTTCTGCCTCCAATAGATTTCCTAAGCACTAGTGTTTTAAGGAACAGGTTAAAAAGAGAATCCTAATGTGATTTCTTGATAATGGGTGTGTTCCTTATCTTCTCCTAGTGTCTAAACTCTTCTCCATGGCTGGACCCCCAAATAATATTCCTTTACGTGCTAAGGGGTATCTAGAGAGTGGGATAGGTTTAATAACTAACCTCACCCTATCGCATACCCTAACCCTAACCCCTACCCTAACCCTAACGCGTACCCTAATCCTAACCCGTACCCTAAACCGAGCCCTAACCCTAACACTAACCCTAACCCTAACCCTAACCCATAGCCTACGCCCTACCCGAACCCCTCCCCGAACCCGTACCCTAAGCCGTACCCTAACCCTAACCCTATCCCTAAGCTACCCTTGACTGCTTCTGCCTCCAATAGATTTCCTAAGCACAAGTGTTTTAAGGAACAGGTTAAAAAGAGAATCCTAATGTGATTTCTTGATAATGGGTGTGTTCCTTATCTTCTCCTCGTGTCTAAACTCTTCTCCATGGCTGGACCCCCAAATAATATTCCTTTACGTGCTAAGGGGTATCTAGAGAATGGGATAGGTTTAATAACTACCCTCACGCTAACGCGTACCCTAACCCTAACCCCTACCCTAACCCTAACGCGTACCCTAATCCTAACCCGTACCCTAAACCGAGCCCTAACCCTAACCCTAGCCCTAACCCTAACCCTAACCCATACCCTACGCCCTACCCGAACACCTCCACGAACCCGTACCCTAAGCCGAACCCTAACCCTCACCCTAACCCTAACACTAACCCTAAGCTACCCTTGACGGCTTCTGCCTCCAATAGATTTCCTAAGCACTAGAGTTTTAAGGAACTTGTTAAAAAGAGAATCCTAATGTGATTTCTTGATAATGGGTGTGTTCCTTGTGTTCTCCTCGTGTCTAAACTCTTCTCCATGGCTGGACCCCCAAATAATATTCCTTTATGTGCTAAGGGGTATCTAGAGAGTGTGATAGGTTTAATAACTACCCCCACCCTGACGCGTACCCTAACCCTAACCCCTACCCTAACCCTAGCGCGTACCCTAATCCTAACCCGTACCCTAAATCGAGCCCTAACCCTAACACTAACTCTAACCCTAACCCTAACACATACCCTAAGCCCTACCCGAACCCCTCCCTGAACCCGTACCCTAAACCGTACCCTAACCCTCACCCTAACCCTAACCCTAACCCTAAGCTACCCTTGACGGCTTCTGCCTCCAATAGATTTCCTAAGCACTAGTGTTTTAAGGAATAGGTTAAAAAGAGAATCCTAATGTGATTTCTTGATAATGGGTGTGTTCCTTATCTTCTCCACGTGTCTAAACTCTTCTCCATGGCTGGACCCCCAAATAATATTCCTTTACGTGCTAAGGGGTATCTAGAGAGTGTGATAGATTTAATAACTACCCCCACCCTAACGCGTACCCTAACCCTAACCCCTACCCTAACCCTAACGCGTACCCTAATCCTAACCCGTACCCTAAACCGAGCCCTAACCCTAACACTAACCCTAACCCTAACCCTAACCCATACCCTACGCCCTACCCGAACCCCTCCCCGAGCCCCTACCCTAAGCCATACCCTAACCCTCACCCTAACCCTAAACCTAACCCTAAGCTACCCTTGACTGCTTCTGCCTCCAATAGATTTCCTAAGCACTAGTGTTTTAAGGAAAATGTTAAAAAGAGAATCCTAATGTGATTTCGTGATAATGGGTGTGTTCCTTATCTTCTCCTAGTGTCTAAGCTCTTCTCCATGGCTGGACCCCCAATAATATTCCTGTACGTGCTAAGGGGTATCTAGAGAGTGGGATAGGTTTAATAACTACCCTCACCCTAACGCGTACACTAACCCTAACCCCTACCCTAACCCTAACGCGTACCCTAATCCTAACCTGTACCCTAAACCGAGCCCTAACCCTAACACTAGCCCTAACCATAACCCTAACCCATACCCTACGCCCTACCCGAAACCCTCCCCGAACCCGTACCCTAAGCCGTACCCTAACCCTCACCCTAACCCTAACCCTAACCCTAAGCTACCCTTGACGGCTTCTGCCTCCAATAGATTTCCTAAGCACTAGTGTTTTAAGGAACAGGTTAAAAAGAGAATCCTAATGTGATTTCTTGATAATGGGTGTGTTCCTTATCTTCTCCTCGTGTCTAAACTCTTCTCCATGGCTGGACCCCCAAATAATATTCCTTTACGTGCTAAGGGGTATCTAGAGAGTGGGATAGGTTTAATAACTACCCTCACCCTAACGCGTACCCTAACCCTAACCGCTACCCTAACCCTAACGAGTACCCTAATCCTAACCCGTACCCTAAACCGAGCCCTAACCCTAACACTAACCCTAACCCTAACCCTAACCCATACCCTACGCCCTACCCGAAACCCTCCCCGAACCCGTACCCTAAGCCGTACCCTAACACTCACCCTAACCCTAACCGTAACCCTAAGCTACCCTTCACTGCTTCTGCCTCCAATAGATTTCCTAACCATTAGTGTTTTAAGGAACAGTTTAAAAAGAGAATCATATTGTGATTTCTTGATAATGGGTGTGTTCCTTATCTTCTCCTAGTGTCTAAACCCTTCTCCATGGCTGGACCCCCAAATAATATTCCTTTACGTGCTAAGGGGTATCTAGAGAGTGGGATAGGTTTAATAACTACCCTCACCCTAAAGCGTACCCTAACCCTAACCCCTACCGTAACACTAACGCGTACCCTAATCCTAACCCGTACCCTAAACTGAGCTCTAACCCTAACACTAACCCTAACCCTAACCCTAACCCATACCCTACACCCTACCCGAAACCCTCCCCGAATCCGTACCCTAAGCCGTACCCTAAACCTCACCCTAACCCTAACCCTAACCCTAAGCTACCCTTGACTGCTTGGGCCTCCAATAGATTTCCTAACCTCTAGTGTTTTAAGGAACAGTTTAAAAAGAGAATCATATTGTGATTTCTTGATAATGGGTGTGTTCCTTATCTTCTCCTAGTGTCTAAACCCTTCTCCATGGCTGGACCCCCAAATAATATTCCTTTACGTGCTAAGGAGTATCTAGAGAGTGGGATAGGTTTAATAACTACCCTCACTCTAAAGCGTACCCTAACCCTAACCCCTACCCTAACACTAACGCGTACCCTAATCCTAACCCGTACCCTAAACTGAGCCCTAACCCTAACACTAACCCTAACCCTAACTCTAACCCATACCCTACGCCCTACCCGAACCCCTCCCCGAACCCGTACCCTAAGACGTACCCTAACCCTCACCCTAACCCTAACCCTAACCCTAAGCTACCCTTGACTGCTTCTGCCTCCAATAGATTTCCTAAGCACTAGTGATTTAAGGAACAGGTTTAAAGGAGAATCCTAATGTGATTTCTTGATAATGGGTGTGTTCCTTATCTTCTCCTCGTGTCTAAACTCTTCTCCATGGCTGGACCCCCAAATAATATTCCTTTACGTGCTAAGGGGTATCTAGAGAGTGGGATAGGTTTAATAACTACCCTCACCCTAACGCGTACCCTAACCCTAACCGCTACCCTAACCCTAACGAGTACCCTAATCCTAACCCGTACCCTAAACCGAGCCCTAACCCTAACACTAACCCTAAGCCTAACCCTAACCCATACCCTACGCCCTACCCGAAACCCTCCCCGAACCCGTACCCTAAGCCATACCCTAACCCTCACCCTAACCCTAACCGTAACCCTAAGCTACCCTTCACTGCTTCTGCCTCCAATAGATTTCCTAACCACTAGTGTTTTAAGGAACAGTTTAAAAAGAGAATCATATTGTGATTTCTTGATAATGGGTGTGTTCCTTATCTTCTCCTAGTGTCTAAACTCTTCTCCATGGCTGGACCCCCAAATAATATTCCTTTACGTGCTAAGGGGTATCTAGAGAGTGGGATAGGTTTAATAACTACCCTCACCCTAAAGCGTACCCTAACCCTAACCACTACTCTAACACTAACGCGTACCCTAATCCTAACCCGTACCCTAAACCGAGCCCTAACCCTAACACTAACCCTAACCCTAACCCTAACCCATACCCTACGCCCTACCCGAACCCCTCCCCGAACCCGTACCCTAAGCCGTACCCTAACCCTAACCCTATCCCTAAGCTACCCTTGACTGCTTCTGCCTCCAATAGATTTCCTAAGCACAAGTGTTTTAAGGAACAGGTTAAAAAGAGAATCCTAATGTGATTTCTTGATAATGGGTGTGTTCCTTATCTTCTCCTCGTGTCTAAACTCTTCTCCATGGCTGGACCCCCAAATAATATTCCCTTACGTGCTAAGGGGTATCTAGAGAATGGGATAGGTTTAATAACTACCCTCACCCTAACGCGTACCCTAACCCTAAACCCTACCCTAACCCTAACGCGTACCCTAATCCTAACCCGTACCCTAAACCGAGCCCTAACCCTAACCCTAGCCCTAACCCATACCCTACGCCCTACCCGAACACCTCCCCGAACCCGTACCCTAAGCCGTACCCTAACCCTCACCCTAACCCTAACCCTAACCCTAAGCTACCCTTGACGGCTTCTGCCTCCAATAGATTTCCTAAGCACTAGTTTTTTAAGGAACATGTTAAAAAGAGAATCCTAATGTGATTTCTTGATAATGGGTATGTTCCTTGTGTTCTCCTCGTTTCTAAACTCTTCTCCATGGCTGGACCCCCAAATAATATTCCTTTATGTGCTAAGGGGTATCTAGAGAGTGTGATAGCTTTAATAACTACCCTCACCCTAACGCGTACCCTAACCCTAACCCCTACCCTAACCCTAGCGCGTACCCTAATCCTAACCCGTACCCTAAACCGAGCCCTAACCCTAACACTAACTCTAACCCTAACCCTAACCCATACCCTACGCCCTACCCGAACCCCTCCCTGAACCCGTACCCTAAACCGTACCCTAACCCTCACCCTAACCCTAACCCTAACCCTAAGCTACCCTTGACGGCTTCTGCCTCCAATAGTTTTCCTAAGCACTAGTGTTTTAAGGAACAGGTTAAAAAGAGAATCCTAATGTGATTTCTTGATAATGGGTGTGTTCCTTATCTTCTCCTCGTGTCTAAACTCTTCTCCATGGCTGGACCCCCAATTAATATTCCTTTACGTGCTAAGGGGTATCTAGAGAGTGGGATAGGTTTAATAACTACCCTCACCCTAACGCGTACCCTAACCCTAACCCCTACCCTAACCCTAACGCGTACACTAATCCTAACGCGTACCCTAAACCGAGCCCTAACCCTAACACTAGCCCTAAACCTAACCCTAACCCATACCCTACGCCCTACCCGAACCCCTCCCCGAACCCGTACCCTAAGCCGTACCCTAACCCTCACCCTAACCCTAACCCTAACCCTAAGCTACCCTTGACTGCTTCTGCCTCCAATAGATTTCCTAAGCACTAGTGTTTTAAGGAACAGGTTAAAAAAGTATCCTAATGTGATTTCGTGATAATGGGTGTGTTCCTTATCTTCTCCTAGTGACTAAACTCTTCTCCATGGCTGGACCCCCAAATAATATTCCTTTACGTGCTAAGGGGTATCTAGAGAGTGTGATAGGTTTAATAACTACCCTCACCCTAACGCGTACCCTAACCCTAACTGCTACCCTAACCCTAACGAGTACCCTAATCCTAACCCGTACCCTAAACCGAGCCCTAACCCTAACACTAGCCCTAACCCTAACCCTAACCCATACCCTACGCCCTACCCGAAACGGTCTCCGAACCCGTACCCTAAGCCGTACCCTAACCCTCACCCTAACCCTAACCCTAACCCTAAGCTACCCTTGACTGCTTCTGCCTCCAATAGATTTCCTAACCACTAGTGTTTTAAGGAACAGTTTAAAAAGAGAATCATATTGTGATTTCTTGATAATGGGTGTGTTCCTTATCTTCTCCTAGTGTCTAAACCCTTCTCCATGGCTGGACCCCCAAATAATATTCCTTTACGTGCTAAGGGGTATCTAGAGAGTGGGATAGGTTTAATAACTACCCTCACCCCAAAGCGTACCCTAACCCTAACCCCTACCCTAACCCTAACGCGTACCCTAATCCTAACCCGTACCCTAAACTGAGCCCTAACCCTAACACTAACCCTAACCCTAACCTTAACCCATACCCTACGCCCTACCCGAACCCCTCCCCGAACCCGTACCCTAAGCCGTACCCTTACCTTCACCCTAACCCTAACCCTAACCCTAAGCTACCCTTGACGGCTTCTGCCTCCAATAGATTTCCTAAGCACTAGTGATTTACGGAACAGGTTAAAAAGAGAATCCTAATGTGATTTCTTGATAATGGGTGTGTTCCTTATCTTCTCCTCGTGTCTAAACTCTTCTCCATGGCTGGACCCCCAAATAATATTCCTTTACGTGCTAAGGGGTATCTAGAGAGTGGGAAAGGTTTAATAACTAACCTCACCCTATCGCGTACCCTAACCCTAACCCCTACCCTAACCCTAACGCGTACCCTAATCCTAACCCGTACCCTAAACCGAGCCCTAACCTTAACACTAACCCTAACCCTAACACTAAACCATACCCTACGCCCTAACCGAACCCCTCCCCGAACCCGTACCCTAAGCCGTACCCTAACCCTAACCCTAACCCTAAGCTACCCTTGACTGCTTCTGCCTCCAATAGATTTCCTAAGCACAAGTGTTTTAAGGAACAGGTTAAAAAGAGAATCCTAATGTGATTTCTTGATAATGGGTGTGTTCCTTATCTTCTCCTCGTGTCTAAACTCTTCTCCATGGCTGGACCCCCAAATAATATTCCTTTACGTGCTAAAGGGTATCTAGAGAGTGGGATAGGTTTAATAACTACCCTCACCCTGACGCGTACCCTAACCCTAACCCCTACCCTAACCCTAACGCGTACCCTAATCCTAACCCGTACCCTAAACCGAGCCCTAAACCTAACGCTAGCCCTAATCCTAACCCTAACCAATACCCTACACCCTACACGAACCCCTCCCTGAACCCGTACCCTAAGCCGTACCCTAACCCTCACCCTAACCCTAACCCTAACCCTAAGCTACCCTTGACTGCTTCTGCCTCCAATAGATTTCCTAAGCACTAGTGTTTTAAGGAACAGGTTAAAAAGAGAATCCTAATGTGATTTCTTGATAATGGGTGTGTTCCTTATCTTCTCCAAGTGTCTAAACTCTTCTCCATGGCTGGACCCCCAAATAATATTCCTTTACGTGCTAAGTGGTATCTAGAGAGTGGGATAGGTTTAATAACTAACCTCACCCTATCGCGTACCCTAACCCTAACCCCTACCCTAACCCTAACGCGTACCCTAATCCTAACCCGTACCCTAAACCGAGCCCTAACCCTAACACCAGCCCTAACCCTAACCCTAACCCATACCCTACGCCCTACCCGAACCCCTCCCCGAACCCGTACCCTAAGCCATACCCTATCCCTCACCCTAACCCTAACCCTACCCTAAGCTACCCTTGACTGCTTCTGTCTCCAATAGATTTCCTAAGCAGTAGTGTTTTAAGGAACAGGTGAAAAAGAGAATCCTAATGTGATTTCTTGATAATGGGTGTGTTCCTTATCTTCTCCTCGTGTCTAAACTCTTCTCCATGGCTGGACCCCCAAATAATATTCCTTTACGTGCTAAGGGGTATCTAGAGAGTGTGATAGGTTTAATAACTACCCCCACCCTAACGCGTATCCTAACCCTAACCCCTACCCTAACCCTAACGCATACCCTAATCCTAACCCGTACCCTAAACCGAGCCCTAACCCTAACACTAGCCCTAACCCTAACCCTAACCCATACCCTACGCCCTACACGAACCCCTCCCCGAACCCGTAACCTAAGCCGTACCCTAACCCTCACCCTAACCCTAACCCTAACCCTAAGCTACCCTTGACTGCTTCTGCCTCCAATAGATTTCCTAAGCACTAGTGTTTTAAGGAACACTTTAAAAAGAGAATCATATTGTGATTTCTTGATAATGGGTGTGTTCCTTATCTTCCCCTAGTGTCTAAACTCTTCTCCATGGCTGGACCCCCAAATAATATTCCTTTACGTGCTAAGGGGTATCTAGAGAGTGGGATAGGTTTAATAACTACCCTCACCCTAAAGCGTACCCTAACCCTAACCACTACCCCAACACTAACGCGTACCCTAATCCTAACCCGTACCCTAAACCGAGCCCTAACCCTAACACTAACCCTAACACTAACCCTAACCCATACCCTACGCCCTACCCGAACCCCTCCCCGAACCCGTACCCTAAGCCGTACCCTAACCCTCACCCTAACCCTAACCCTAACCCTAAGCTACCCTTGACTGCTTCTGCCTCCAATAGATTTCCTAAGCACTAGTGTTTTAAGGAACAGGTTAAAAAGAGAATCCTAATGTGATTTCTTGATAATGGGTGTGTTCCTTATCTTCTCCTCGTGTCTAAACTCTTCTCCATGGCTGGACCCCCAATTAATATTCCTTTACGTGCTAAGGGGTATCTAGAGAGTGGGATAGGTTTAATAACTACCCTCACCCTAACGCGTACCCTAACCCTAACCCCTACCCTAACCCTAACGCGTACACTAATCCTAACCCGTACCCTAAACCGAGCCCTAACCCTAACACTAGCCCTAAACCTAACCCTAACCCATACCCTACGCCCTACCCGAACCCCTCCCCGAACCCGTACCCTAAGCCGTACCCTAACCCTCACCCTAACCCTAACCCTAAGCCTAAGCTACCCTTGACTGCTTCTGCCTCCAATAGATTTCCTAAGCACTAGTGTTTTAAGGAACAGGTTAAAAAAGTATCCTAATGTGATTTCGTGATAATGGGTGTGTTCCTTATCTTCTCCTAGTGACTAAACTCTTCTCCATGGCTGGACCCCCAAATAATATTCCTTTACGTGCTAAGGGGTATCTAGAGAGTGTGATAGGTTTAATAACTACCCTCACCCTAACGCGTACCCTAACCCTAACTGCTACCCTAACCCTAACGAGTACCCTAATCCTAACCCGTACCCTAAACCGAGCCCTAACCCTAACACTAGCCCTAACCCTAACCCTAACCCATACCCTACGCCCTACCCGAAACGGTCTCCGAACCCGTACCCTAAGCCGTACCCTAACCCTCACCCTAACCCTAACCCTAACCCTAAGCTACCCTTGACTGCTTCTGCCTCCAATAGATTTCCTAACCACTAGTGTTTTAAGGAACAGTTTAAAAAGAGAATCATATTGTGATTTCTTGATAATGGGTGTGTTCCTTATCTTCTCCTAGTGTCTAAACCCTTCTCCATGGCTGGACCCCCAAATAATATTCCTTTACGTGCTAAGGGGTATCTAGAGAGTGGGATAGGTTTAATAACTACCCTCACCCTAAAGCGTACCCTAACCCTAACCCCTACCCTAACCCTAACGCGTACCCTAATCCTAACCCGTACCCTAAACTGAGCCCTAACCCTAACACTAACCCTAACCCTAACCTTAACCCATACCCTACGCCCTACCCGAACCCCTCCCCGAACCCGTACCCTAAGCCGTACCCTAACCTTCACCCTAACCCTAACCCTAACCCTAAGCTACCCTTGACGGCTTCTGCCTCCAATAGATTTCCTAAGCACTAGTGATTTAAGGAACAGGTTAAAAAGAGAATCCTAATGTGATTTCTTGATAATGGGTGTGTTCCTTATCTTCTCCTCGTGTCTAAACTCTTCTCCATGGCTGGACCCCCAAATAATATTCCTTTACGTGCTAAGGGGTATCTAGAGTGTGATAGGTTTAATAACTACCCTCACCCTAACGCGTACCCTAACCCTAACCGCTACCCTAACCCTAACGCGTACCCTAATCCTAACCCGTACCCTAAACCGAGCCCTAACCCTAACACTAACCCTAACACTAACCCTAACCCATAGCCTACGCCCTACCCGAACCCCTCCCCGAACCCGTACCCTAAGCCGTACCCTAACCCTCACCCTAACCCTAACCCTAACCCTAAGCTACCCTTGACTGCTTCTGCCTCCAATAGATTTCCTAAGCACTAGTGTTTTAAGGAACAGTTTAAAAAGAGAATCATATGGTGATTTCTTGATAATGGGTGTGTTCCTTATCTTCTCCTAGTGTCTAAACTCTTCTCCATGGCTGGACTCCCAAATAATATTCCTTTACGTGCTAAGGGGTATCTAGAGAGTGGGATAGGTTTAATAACTCCCCTCACCCTAAAGCGTACCCTAACTCTAACCACTACCCTAACACTAATGCGTACCCTAATCCTAACCCGTACCCTAAACCGAGCCCTAACCCTAACACTAACCCTAACCCTAACCCTAACCCATACCCTACGGCCTACCCGAACCCCTCCCCGAACCCGTACCCTAAGCCGTACCCTAACCCTCACCCTAACCCTAACCCTAACCCTAAGCTACCCTTGAATGCTTCTGCCTCCAATAGATTTCCTAAGCACTAGTGTTTTAAGGAACAGGTTAAAAAGAGAATCCTAATGTGATTTCTTGATAATGGGTGTGTTCCTTATCTTCTCCTCGTGTCTAAACTCTTCTCCATGGCTGGACCCCCAAATAATATTCCTTTACGTGCTAAGGGGTATCTAGAGAGTGTGATAGGTGTAATAACAACCCCCACCCTAACGCGTACCCTAACCCTAACCCCTGCCCTAACCCTAACGCGTACCCTAATCCTAACCCGTACCCTAAACCGAGCCCTAACCCTAACACTACCCCTAACACTAACCCTAACCCATACCCTACGCACTACCCGAACCCCTCCCCGAACCCGTACCCTAAGCCGTACCCCAAACCTCACCCTAACCCTAACCCTAACCCTAAGCTACC